>NW_028259347.1:600000-856286 GCF_977971745.1 Zootermopsis nevadensis | reverse complement strand
GAATCTGAGAGACAAAACTTATGTCACTTTGAGGGAACGTATATGTAAACTTTATGTCAGAGTCACGTCAATGTGTGTAAAAGGGTATGGAGGATAGAGACATTTTAATTTTTCGAGATTATTCGAAAGTCAATTATTCAAAGGCAAATATCTCCCGATCTATATTAATCTGAGAGACAAAACTCATGTCACTTGGAGGTAATGTATATATCATAATGTCAGAATCACGTCAATGTAATTCCAAGGGTTTTCAGGATAGAAAACTTTTAATGTTTGAAGGTTATTGGACAGTCAATTTTTCAAGGGCACATAACTCCCGATCTGCAGGAACTTGAGAAACACAACTCATGTCACTTTGAGGTAACGTATATATCATCGTGTCAGGGTCATGTCAATGTAAGTCCAAAGGTTTGGAGGATAGAGAACTTTTAATTTTCAAGGGGTAATCGAAACTCAATTTTTCAAAGGCATATTTCTCCAGATCTGTAGGAAACTGAGAGACAAAATTCATTTCAGTTTGAGGTAACGTATATATCATCGTCATGTCAGAGTCACGTCAATGTAAGTCCATGAGTTTGCATTATAAAGAACTTTTAATTTTGAAGTTTATTCGGAAGTCAATTCTTCAAAGGCGTATATCTCCCGATCTGTAGGAAACTGAGAGACAAAACTCATGTCAGTTTCAGGTAACGTATATGTCATCGTCATATCAGAGTCACGTCAATGTAAGTCCAAGGGTTTGGAGGATAGAGACATTTAAATTTTTCGAGATTATTCGAAAGTCAAATTTTTAAAAGGCAAATATGTCCCGATCTGTAGGAATCTGAGAGACAAAACTTATGTCACTTTTAGGTAACGTATATGTCAACTTCACTTTAGAGTCACGTCAATGTATGTCCAAGGGTTTGGAAGGATAGATACATTTCAATTTTTCGAGATTATTAGAAAGTCAATTTTTGAAAAGGCAAATATCTCCCGATCTGTAGAAATCTGCGAGACAAAACTTATGTCACTTCTAGGGAGCGTATATGTAAACTTCATGTCAGAGTCACGTCAATGTGTGTAAAAGGGTTTGGAGGATAGAGACATTTTAATTTTTCGAGATTATTCGAAAGTCAATTTTTGAAAAGGCAAATATCTCCCGATGTGTAGGAATCTGAGTGACAAAACTTATGTCAATTTGAGGGAACGTATATGTCAACTTCATGTCATAGTCACGTCAATGTATGTCCAAGGGTTTCGAGGATAGAGATATTTGAATTGTTCGAGATTATTCAAATGTCAATTTTTGAAAAGGCAAATATCTCCCGATCTGTTGGAATCTGAGACACAAACCTTATGTCACTTTGAGGGAAGGTGTATGTCAACTTCATGTTAGAGTCACGTCAATGTATGTCTAAGGGTTTGGAGGTTAGAGACATTTTAATTTTTCGAGATTATTCGAAAGTCAATTTTTGAAAGGGCAAATATCTTCCGATCTGTAGGAATCTGAGAGACAAAACTTATGTCACGTTGAGGGAACGTGTATGTCAACTTCATGTCAGATTCACGTCAATGTAAGTCCAAGGGTTTGGAGGATAGAAACATTTTAATTTTCCGAGAATATTCGAAAGTCAATTTTTGAAGAGGCAAATATCTCCCGATGTGTAGGAATCTGAGAGACAAAACTTATGTCAATTTGAGGGAACGTATTAGTCAACTTCATGTCAAATTCACGTCAATGTATGTCCAAGGTTTTGGAGGATAGAGACATTTTAATTTTTCGATATTATTCGAGTGTCAATTTTTGAAAAGGCAAATATCTTTGAGGGAACTGATATGTCAACTTCATGTCAGAGTCTTGCCAATGTATGTCCAAGTGTTTGGAGAATAGAGACATTTAAATTTTTCGAGATTATTCGAAAGTCAATTTTTGAAAAGGCAAATATCTCCCGATTTTTACGAATCTGAGAGACAAACCTTATGTCACTTTGAGGGAACGTATATGTCAAATTCATGTCAGAGTCTGTTCAATGTATGTCCAAGTGTTTGGAGGATAGAGACATTTCAATTTTTCGAAATTATTCGAAAGTCAATTTTTGAAAAGGCAAATATCTTACGATCTGTAGGAATCTGAGAGACAAAACTTATGTCACTTTGAGGGAACGTATATGTCAACTTCATGTCAGAGTCACGTCAAAGTATGTCCAAGGGTTTGGAGGATAGAGATATTTGAATTTTTCGAGATTATTCAAATGTCAATTTTTGAAAAGGCAAATATCTCCCGATCTATAGGAATCTGAGAGACAAAACTTAAGTCACTATGAGGGAACGTATATGTCAACTTCATGTCAGAGTCACGTCAATGTATGTCCAAGGGTTTGGAGAATAGAGACATTTTAATTTTTCGAGATTATTCGAAAGTCAATTTTTGAAAAGGCAATTATCTCCTGATCTGTAGGAATCTGAGAGACAAAACTTATGTCCCTTTGAGGGAACGTATATGTCAACTTCATGTCAGGGTCACGTCAATGTATGTCCAAGGGTTTGAAGGATAGAAACATTTTAATTTTCCGAGAATATTCGAAAGTCAATTTTTGAAAAGGCAAATATCTCGCGATGTGTAAGAATCTGAGAGACAAAACTTATGTCAATTTGAGGGAACGTATATGTCAACTTCATGTCAGAGTCACGTCAATGTATGTCCAAGGGTTTGGAGGATAGAGACATTTTAATTTTTCGAGATTATTCGAAAGTCAATCTTTGAAAAGGCAAATATCTCCCGATCTGTAGGAATCTGCGAGACAAAACTTATGTCACTTTGAGGGAACATATATGTCAACTTCATGTCAAAGTCGTGTCAATGTATGTCCAAGGGTTTGAGGATAGAGACATATAAATTTTTCGAGATTATTCGAAAGTCAATTTTTGAAAAGGCAAATATCTCCCGATCTGTAGGAATCTGAGAGACAAACCTTATGTCACTTTGAGGGAACGTATATGTCAACTTCATGTCAGAGTCTGGTCAATGTATGTCCAAGGGTTTGGAAGGATAGATACATTTCAATTTTTCGAGATTATTCGAAAGTCAATTTTTGAAAAGGCAAATATCTCCCGATCTGTAGGAATGTGCGAGACAAAACTTATGTAACTATGAGGGAACGTATATGTCAGCTTCATGTCAGAGCAACGTCAATGTATGTCAAAGGGTTTGGAGGATAGAGAAATTTAATTTTTCGAGATTATTCAAAAGTCAATTTTTGAAAAGGCAAATATCTCCCGACCTGTAGGAATCTGAGAGACAAAACTGATGTCACTTTGAGGAGACATATATGTCAACTTCATGTCAGAGCCACGTCAATGTAAGTCCAAGGGTTTGGAGTATAGACTCATTTGAATTTTTCGAGATTATACGAAAACCAATTTTCGAAAAGGCAAATATCTCCCGATCTGTAGGAATCTGAGACACAAACCTTATGTCACTTTGAGGGAACGTTTATGTCAACTTCATGTTAGTGTCACGTCAATGTATGTTTAAGGGTTTGGAGGATACAGACAATTTAATTTTTCGAGATTATTCGAAAGTCAATTTTTGAAAGGGCTAATATCTTCCTATCTGTAGGAATCTGAGAGACAAAACTTAAGTCACTTTGAGGGAACGTATATGTCAACTTCATGTCAGAGCCACGTCAATGTATGTCCAAGGGTTTGGAGGATAGAGACATTTAAATTTTTCAAGATTATTCGAAAGTCAAATTTTTAAAAGGCAAATAACTCCCGATCTGTAGGAATCTGAGAGACAAAACTTATGTCACTTTTAGGTAACGTATATGTCAACTTCACTTTAGAGTCACGTCAATGTTTGTCCAAGGGTTTGGAGGATAAAGACATTTTAATTTTTCGAGATTATTCGAAATTCAATTTGTGAAAAGGCATATATCTCCCGATCTGTAGGAATGTGAGAGACAAAACTTCTGTCACTTTGAGGGAACGTATATGTCAACTTCATGTCAGAGTCACGTCAATGTATGTCTAACTGTTTGGAGGATAGAACAATTTAAATTTTCCGAGATTATTGGAAAGTCAATTTTTGAAAAGGCAAATATCTCCCGATCTGTAGGAATCTGAGAGACAAAACTTATGTCACTTTGAGGGAACGTATATGTAAACTTTATGTCAGAGTCACGTCAATGTGTGTAAAAGGGTTTGGAGGATAGACACATTTTAATTTTTCGAGATTATTCGAAAGTCAATTATTCAAAGGCAAATATCTCCCGATCTATATTAATCTGAGAGACAAAACTCATGTCACTTGGAGGTAATGTATATATCATAATGTCAGAATCACGTCAATGTAATTCCAAGGGTTTTCAGGATAGAAAACTTTTAATGTTTGAAGGTATATTTTACAGTCAATTTTTCAAGGGCACATAACTCCCGATCTGCAGGAACTTGAGAAACACAACTCATGTCACTTTGAGGTAACGTATATATCATCGTGTCAGGGTCACGTCAATGTAAGTCCAAAGGTTTGGAGGATAGAGAACTTTTTTATTTTCAAGGGGTATTCGAAACTCAATTTTTCAAAGGCATATTTCTCCAGATCTGTAGGAAACTGTGAGACAAAATTCATTTCAGTTTGAGGTAACGTATATATCATCGTCATGTCAGAGTCACGTCAATGTAAGTCCATGAGTTTGCATTATAAAGAACTTTTAATTTTGAAGTTTATTCGGAAGTCAATTCTTCAAAGGCGTATATCTCCCGATCTGTAGGAAACTGAGAGACAAAACTCATGTCAGTTTCAGGTAACGTATATGTCATCGTCATATCAGAGTCACGTCAATTTAGTCCAAGGGTTTGCAGCATAGAGAACTTTCAATTTTTCAGATGTATTCGAAAATTACTTCTTCAAAAGCATATATCTCCCTATCTGTACGAAACTAAGAGACAAAACTAATGTCAGTTTGAGGGAACATATATGTCATTGACATGTAACAGTCACGTCATTGTAAGTCCAAGGATTTCCAGGATTAACAATTTTTAATTTGTGAAGGTTATTCGATAGTCATTTTTTCAAACGCATATATCTCCCAATCTCTTTGAAACTGAGAGAAAACAATCATGTCAGTTTCAGGTAACGTATATGTCATCGTCATATCAAAGTTACGTCAATGTGAGTGCAAGGGTTTGCAGGATAGAAACTTTTAAATTTTTCAGGGGTATACGAAACTCACTTTTTCAAAAGCATATATACCCTGATCTGTACGAAACTGAGAGACACATCCTATGAGAGTTTGAGGCAACGTTTATATCATCGTCATGTCAGAGTCACGTCAATGTAAGTCCAAGTGTTTACAGGATATAAAACTTTAAATTTTTGAAGGTTATTCGAAAGTCAATTCTTCAAAGGCATATATCTCCCGATCTGTAGGAAACTGAGAGACAAAACTCATGTCTGTTTGAGGTAACATATACGTCATCGTCATGTAAAAGTAACGTAAATGTAAGTCCAAGTGTTTGCAGGATAGATAACTTATAATTTTTGAAGGTTATTCGAAAGTCACTTCTTCAAAGTCATATATCTCCCGATCTACTGGAAACTCAGAGAGAAAAATTATATCAATTTGTTGAATCATTCATGTCATCGTCATGTCAATGTCATTTCTTTGTAAGTCCAACAGTTTGCAGGATAGAGAACTTTAAATTTTTGTAGGTTATTCGAAAGTCAATTTTTCAAAGGCATATATCTCCCGATCTGTAGGAAACTCAGAGACAACAAACATGTCAGTTTCATTTAACGTAAATGTCATAGTCATATCAGTGTCACCCCAATGTAAATCCAAGGGTTTGCAGGATAGAAAACTTTTAATTTTTCAGGGGTATATGAAACTCACTTTTTCAAAGTCATATATCTCCCGATCTCTAGGAAACTGAGAGATACAACTCATGACAGTTAGAGGTAACGTATATTTCATCGTCATGTCAGAGTCACGTCAATGTAGGTCCAAGTGTTTGCAGGATAGGGAACTTTCAATTTTTGAAGTTTATTAGAAAGCCAATTTTTCAAAGGCTTATATCTCCCGATCTGCAAGCACCTCAGAGAGAAAACTTATCTCAGTTTGAGTTATCATATATGTTATTGTCATGTCAAAGTCACTTCAATGTAAGTCCAACGGTTTGCAGGTTAGAGAACTTTTAATTTGTGAAGGTTAGTCGAAAGTCAATCTTTCAAAGGCATATATCTCCCGATCTGTAGGAAACTGAGAGACAACATTCATGTCAGTTTCAGGTAACGTATATGTCATCGTCATATCAGAGTAATGTCAATGTAAGTCCAAGGGTTTGCAGGATAGAGACCTTCTAATTTTTCAGGTGTATACGAAACTCACTTTTTCAAAAGCATATATCTCCCGATCTGTACGAAACTGAGAGACAAAACTCATGTCAGCTTGAGGTAACATATATGTCATCGTCTTGTAAAAGTCACGTCAATGTAAATCCAAGGGTTTGCAGGATAGAGAACTTTAAATTTTTGAAGGTTATTTGAAAGTAACTTTTTCAAAGGCATATATCTCCCAATCTGCAGGAAACTCAGAGAGAAAACTTATATCAGTTTGACGTATCATATATGACATCGTCTTGTCAAAGTCACTTCAATGTAAGTCCAACAGTTTGCAGGAGAGAGAACTTTTAATTTTTGAAGGTTATTTGAAAGTCAATTTTTCAAAGGCATATATCTCCCGATCTGTAGGAAACTCAGGGACAACAATCATGTCTGTTTCAGGTAACGTAAATGTCATCGTCATATCAGGGTCTCGTCAATATAAGTCCAAGGGTTTACAGAATAGAGAACTTTTAATTTTTCAGGGGGATACGAAACTCACTTTTACAAAGGTATATATCTCCCAATCTCTACGAAACTGAGAGACACAACTCATGAGAGTTTGAGGTAACGTATATATCATCGTCATGTCAGAGTCACGTCAATGTAAGTCCAAGTGTTTGCAGGATAGGGAACTTTTAATTTTTGAAGTTTATTCGAAAGTTAATTTTTCAAAGACATATATCTCCCGATCTGTAGGAAACTGAGATACAAAACTCATGTCAGTTTGAGGGAACATATATGTCATCGTCATATCAAAGTCACGTCATTGTAATTCCAAGGGTTTGCAGGATAGAGAACTTTTAATTTTTGAAGGTTATCCGAAAGTCAACGTTTCAAAGGACTATATCTCCCGATCTGTAGGTAACTGAGAGACACAACTCATGTCAGTTTGAGGTAACGTATATAACATCGTAATGTTACCGTCACGTCAATATAAGTCCAAGTGTTTGGAGGATAGTGACCTTTCAAAGTTTCAAGGGTATTCGAAACTCAATATTCAAAGATATATATCTTCAGATCTGTAAGAATCTGAGAAACAAAATTCATGTCAGAATGAGTTCACGTATATGTAAACATTATGTCAGAGTCACGTCAATGTAAGTCCAAGGGTTTGCAAGATAGAGACCTTTTAATTTTTCAACGTTATTCGAAAATCAATATTTCAAAGGCATATATATTCCGATCTGTAGGAATCCGAGAGACAAAACTTATGTCACTTTGAGGTAACGTATATGTCATCATCATGGCAGAGTCAAGACAATGTAAGTACAAGGTCTTGGAGGATAGACACCTTTTAATTCTTCAAGGGTATTCGAAAGTTAATTTAAAAAGGAATATATCTCCGGATCTGTAGGAATCTGAGAGACATAACTCATGTCAGTTTGATTTAACCTATATGTCATCGCCATGTCAGAGTCCTGTGAATGTAAGTCCAAGAGTTTGGAAAATAGAGAACTTTTAATTTTTCAAGGATATTCGAAAGTCAATTTTTCAAAATCTTGACAAAGAATAATTTTAAATGGATACTTTGCTGCATCATTTAATATCGGTCTATGTCCACTTTTGTGTCAGGTTTGTTTAGCTTTTTTTTCAACTTATATTATGTTTCCGTTGCGTCTGCTGATAAACAAGACTAATGTTGCAACGTTGAATATGTTCATGCCAAAATGACTCAAGTGCAAGGTTACCGTATTATAAAGTTTTTTCCGAAAAGTACTATTTTCAGCATTAAAAAGAGTTTCGCAGATGAACTGTGAAGTCTAGCGGTCGGAATTGGCACTTATACTATAACACCAAGAAACCAACGTAGTTATTAAGTTTCTTTCATGCAACTGCATTATACATCTTGAGCGAAAATTACATTACAATTTAAAAGAAGTAATGACGTTTTATTTAGGTAAAGTACTCGAAAACAAATTTTTCTACGACCTTGGACAAAAATTCAAATTTCCCAACGTACTGCTGGAGTTTCCAGGCATTTCCCTAAAAGACGTGAAGATCCTATAAATTATTAATGGCGGATTACAATCGTAGGAAGCGTGCTTTTTGCTGTTCTGTAGATGAAGAAACGCATTCATCGACCGCTGCAGAACGTCCTTACCAAATAAGTTTTGGGGAGCAGTCTCCTAGCAGTGTATTCAATATTATGTGGCATTCGCAGTTCAAGAAGATGAAGAATTCTTCGGTAACAAACCGTGTTTACTGAAGAAACTACGTTTCACGAAAGTGGTTAGTAACCATTTCTAACCATGCGGGGATCAGAATCGCCCGGGTTCGTAGTTGAACATGATCACCGCTTTCCGAAACTGAACAGCTATAAACAAAAACTTTGATGTTGGACCACTGTTGTAAAGCAATCTATTTTCCAATACGTGGTCTGAATAAAAACCTTTTAAATCTATACTGTAATTTGCAGTCGCCCTTCAACGTTCGTGCCGCTTGATTTCAACTTTAGTCAAAAGACGCACACAGTTTTTATTAAAAAGCAGTTTATCAATCTCCTACTCACCACTCCTACGCGATGACCTCGAAGATACTTGTCTTCTTAGAGCATGGAGACCGCACGCATAAGAACAAAGACCGCACGCATAAGAACAAAGACTGCAGACCAACCAAGTCCTCACAATAGCAAATTATGAACGACACACGCAAAACAGTCAAACTGGGCACCAGAACAGCATTCAGCACAAGGCATACGTAAGAAACAGATGAGTCTTCACAGCCAATATGTCTTTTTAAGAAATGTAGATTATTTCACAAGAATAAAATGCACATCACTTGGCTTGTAAATCTTAATTTGTGGCAATGACATTAAAGAATCTATACACATCGCAGTATTGATCCCGAAGATTATAAATGTTACGAATAAAATCACAGATAATATCCAACTGACAACGAAATGACACAGTCAGCACATCATGAATATTATTAATTTAAATTAAAGAAAATTAAAACTGTTGTCGAAGGAATTGTATTTACTACAGTGACCCCAGTAATCGTTATAAAGAATAAATATTTTCAAATTACATAGGTCCAGCTTCTGCACATACACGATATCTGTATATGATTTACGTGTTACTAACTCGTACAAACGTCTTCACTGAGCACACATGCCATGCAAATGTCCTTTCACTGAAGTCGTACATCTCAATGTGTCGAACCGCACATATTCTTGCATGTTATGTTGAATTGGTGTTCACTTGTTTCTATTCTCACACGTCACGGAGAAGACATCCTTACACTGAGATTCACTGCATGTAGCACTCGTTAATACGTGATTGAACGGTGATAATTATTCTTGTTAATGGTCCCGAAGAACTCTATTTCTAGAGTACATAGTTACGTTGATACTGACCGACCGAAATCAAATATTTCCAACCGTAGTTTAATGGAGAGTATTCAACCGGGACCAGCCGACTGTTCCAAGACAAAATCTGTACTGACTGACTACTGATTAGTCCTCGATACCATTCGAAAGTATTGATTTCTTTCCATTGAGGTCATCACAGATGGCACGTCATACCTTTGGTTCCGTATTTCTCCGATAGACTGCGTCTTTGTGTTTGTACGTCGTGTCCTCGAGTAAATGTGAGGCAATATTTTCGATATATTTTTTTGACATTTGACATAGGACACCAATATGTCAAGACAAGTTTGACGTGCGCCACCAATTCCGAGACCACCAAGCATTGCAATTAAAGTACTAGAGATTTATATTCAATTTTTTGTGAGGCGTTTTATATTAATTAATGACGTACTATCATTCACGTATGTTTATTCTAATTATTTCGTTACATGATACTCATTTATAGTGAGTTAGATTAGGTCATCGTTACGCATGAATCTGCTACGTATTTGCATCAACATCTACACTGCATCAATTTTGCAAGAAATAATTCTTGTGGAAACATTATATAATTTTAGACGTGTTATGATGTATTACACGCATATAAGCACTATTTGTGTTATATGGGGATTGAGTGAGCGCGTAATATCATTATTGATAAGTGGTTGTGGCCGACATTGCGCATCCCCCACCTCACGAATTTGATGGCTTCGTGAGAATTTCTAAAAAAAATAAGACATAATAGAGTATGAATATCATTAACTTACCTGTGGCATGACGTCCATACAAAATTTCAATAATTTCTGAGCATCCATTGGTTTTTTCCAAAATTCGTGCTCAGGAAACTATTTTGCTCTGATGCGGATTACACCGTTTTGGTTGGTTTGGGTTAGGTTTGGTTAGGTTAGGTTAGGTTATGTTAGGTTAGTGAGGCACCTGCGCAGACGTTGTTGCGCAGTGCAGTCGTATGACGTGCGCATGTGAAGGCACCTTGAGCTCGATATGGTTAATTGTAAATTATTAAACACTCAAAAATTCGATTCCGTCACTTTAAGAAGTATATTATATTCTGGGTTTCAATTTCATAACTAATTAAATTTTTTTACAAGGATATTTTATTAGACACATACTTTCAGTAATTGCAAGTACACCAATGACTTATCACTTAAAAATGATGCTATTGAATATTTCATTGTGGAAGTATATATGCTGTCACACCAAAGAAGAATATATTAAAATATTTATTTAATTTTAAATTACTCTACATGAAATTACTACAGTGACCCCAGACATCGTTACAAAGAATAAATGTTCTCAAAATACATAGGTTCAGCTTCTGCACATACCCGAAATCTGTATATGATTTACGTGTTACTAACTCGTACAAACGTCTTTACTGAGCACACATGGCCTGCAAATGTCCTTTCACTGAAGTCGTACATCTCAATGTGGCGAACCGCACATATTCTTGCATGTTATGTTGGATTGGTGTTCACTTGTTTCTATTCTCACACGTCACGGTGAAGACATCCTTACACTGAGATTCACTGCATGTAGCACCCGTTAATACGTGATTGAACGGTGGTAATTAATCTTGTTAATGATCCCGAAGAACACTATTTCTAGAGCTTAAAGTTACGTTGATACTGAACGACCGAAATCAAATAATTCCAACCGTAGTTTAATGGAGAGTATTCAACCGGGACCAGCCGACTGTTCCAAGACAAAATCTGTACTGACTGACTTCCGATTGGTCCTCGATGCCATTCGAAAATATTGATTTCTTTCCATTGAGGTCATCACAGATGGCACATCATATCTTTGGTTCCGTATTTCTCCGATAGACTGCGTCTTTGTGTTTGTACGTCGTGTCCTCGAGTAAATGTGAGGCAATATTTTCGATATATTTTTTTGACATTTGACATAGGACACCAATATGTTACCACAAGTTTGACGTGCGCCCCGAATTCCGCGCCCACCAAGCATTGCTATTAATGTACCAGAGATTTATATTCAATTTTTTTGTGAAGCGATTTATATTAATTAATGGCGTACTATCATTCACTTATGTTTATTCCAATTCTTTCGTTACATGATACTTATTTTTCGTGAGTTAGATTGGGTCATCGTTACGGATGAATCTTCTACGTATTTGCGTCAACATCTACACTGCATCAATTTTGCAAGAAATAATTCTTGTGGAAACATTACGTAATTTTAGACGTGTTATGAGGTATTACACGCATATAAGCACTATTTGTGTTATATGGGGATTGTGTGAGCGCGTAATATCGTTATTGATAAGTGGTCGTGGCCGACTTATTTAATAAATTATTCTTCGTGTGACAACAAATATACTTACACAATGAAATGTTAAATAGCATCATATTTAAGTGATAAGTCATTGGTGTACTTGCAATTACTGAAAGTATGTGTCTAATAAAATATCCTTGTAAAAAAATTTAATTAGGTATGAAATTGAAACCCAGAATATAATATACTTCTTAAAGTGGCGGAATCGAATTTTTGAGTTTTTAATAATTTACAATTAACAATATCGAGCTGAAGGTGCCTTCACATGCGCACGTCATACGACTACACTGCGCAACAACATCTTCGCAGGTGCCTCACTAACCTAACATAACCTAACCTAACACAACCTAACCTAACCTAACCTAACCCAAACCAACCAAAACGGTGTAATCCGGATCAGTGCAAAATAGTTTCATGCGCACGAATTTTGGAAAAAACGAATGGATGCTCAGAAATTATTGAAATTTTGTATGGACGTCATGCCACAGGTAAGTTAATGATATTCATACTCTATTATGTCTTATTGCTTTTAGAAATTCGCACGAAGCCAGCAAATTCTTGAGGTGGAGGATGCGCAAAGTCGGCTACGACCACTTATCATTAATGATATTACGCGCTCACACAATCCCCATATAACACAAATAGTGCTTATATGCGTGTAATACATCATAACACGTCTAAAATTACATAATGTTTCCACAAGAATTATTTCTTTCAAAATTGATGCAGTGTAGACGTTGACGCAAATACGTGGCAGATTCATGCGTAACGATGACCCAATCTAACTCACTAAAAATAAGTATCATGTAACGAAAGAATTGGAATAAACATACTTGAATGATAGTACGTCATTAATTAATATAAAGCGGTTCACACAAAAAATTGAATATAAATCTCTAGTACATTAATTGCAATGCTTATTGGGCGCGGAATTCGTGGAGCACGTCAAACTTGTGGTAAAATATTGGTGTCCTATGTTTAATGTCAAAAAAATATATCGAATATATTGCCTCACATTTACTCGAGGACACGACGTATAAACACAAAGACGCAGTCTATCGGAGAAGTCGGAACCAAAGATATAACGTGCCATCTGTGATGACCTCAATGGAAAGAAATCAATACTTTCGAATGGCATCGAGGACCAATCAGAAGTCAGTCAGTACCGATTTTGTCTTGGAACAGTCGGCTGGTCCCGGTTGAATACTCTCCATTAAACTACGGTTGGAATTATTTAATTTCGGGAGGTCAGTATCAACGTAACTTTGTGCTCTAGAAATAGAGTTCTTCGGGACCATTATCAAGATTAATTACCACCGTTCAATCACGTATTAACGGGTGCTACATGCAGTGAATCTCAGTGTAAGGATGTCTTCTCCGTGACGTGTGAGAAAAGAAACAAGTGAACACCAATTCAACATAACATGCAAGAATATGTGCGGTTCGCCACATTGAGATATACGACTTGAGTGAAAGGACATTTGCATGCCACGTGTGATCAGTAAAGACGTCTGTACGAGTTAGTAACACGTAAATCATATAAAGATATCGAGTATGTGCAGAAGCTGGACCTATGTAATTTGAGAACATTTATTCTTTATAACGATACTGTAGTAATTACATGTAGTGTAATATAAAATTAAATAAATATTTAATAAATTATTCTTCGTGTGACAACATATATATTTCCACAATGAAAGTTTCAGTAGCATTATATTTAAGTGATAAGTGATTGGTGTACTTGCAATTACTGAAAGTATGTGTCCAGTAAAATATCCTTGTAAAAAAATTAGATTTGTTATGAAAGTGAAGCCCAGAATATAATATACTTCTTAAGGTGAAGGAATCGAATTTTTGAGTGTTTAATAATTTACAATTAAGCATATCGAGCTCAAGATGCCCACACATGCGCACGTCATACGACTGCACAGCGCAACAACGTCTGCGCAGGTGCCTCACTAACCTAACCAAACCTAACCCAAACCAACAAAAACGGTGTAGTCCGGATCAGTGCAAAATAGTTTCCTGCGCACGAATTTTGGAAGAAACGTATCGATGCTAAGAAATTATTAAAATTTTGTATGGACGTCATGCCACAGGTACGTTAATGATATTCATACTCTATTATGTCTTATTGCTTTTTAGAAATTCGCACGAAGCCATCAAAGTCGTGAGGTGGGGGATGCGCAAAGTCGGCCACGACCACTTATCAATAATGATAATACGCGCTCACACAATCCCCATGTAACACAAATAGTGCTTATATGCGTGTAATACATCATAACACGTCTAAAATTACATAATGTTTTCACAAGAATTATTTCTTGCAAAACTGATGCAGTGTAGATGTTGACGCAAATACGTAGCAGATTCATGCGTAACGATGACCCAATCTAATTAACTATAAATAAGTATCATGTAACGAAAGAATTGGAATAAACATACGTGAATGATAGTACGTCATTAATTAATATAAAACGCCTCACAAAAAAATTGAATATATATCTCTGGTACATTAATTGCAATGCTTGGTGGGCACGGAATTCGTGGCGAACGTCAAACTTGTGGTAACATATTGGTGTCCTATGTCAAATGTCAAAAAATTATATCGATAATATTGCCTCACATTTACTCGAGGACACGACGTACAAACACAAAGACGCAGTCTATCGGAGAAATACGGAACCAAAGATATGACGTGCCATCTGAAATGTCTTCAATGGAAAGAAATCAATACTTTCGAATGGCATCGAGGACCAATCAGAAGTCAGTCAGTACCGATTTTGTCTTGGAACAGTCGGCTGGTCCCATTGGAATAGTCGCCATTAAACTACGGTTGGAATTATTTATTTCGGTCGGTCAGTATCAACGTAACTTTGTGCTCTACAAATAGAGTTCTTCGGGACCATTAACAACATTAATTACCACCGTTCAATCACGTATTAACGGGTGAAACATGCAGTGAATCTCAGTGTAAGGATGTCTTCTCCGTGACGTGTGAAAATAGAAACAAGTGAACACCAATCCAACATAACATGCAAGAATATGTGCGGTTCGCCATATTGAGATGTACGACTTCAGTGAAAGGACATTTGCATGCTTTGTGTGCTCAGTAAAGACGTTTGTACGAGTTAATAACACGTAAATCATATACAGATATCGTGTATGTGCAGAAGCTGGACCTATGTAATTTGAGAACATTTATTCTTTATAACGATACTGTAGTAATTACATGTAGTGTAATATAAAATTAAATAAATATTTAATAAATTATTCTTCGTGTGACAACATATATACTTCCAAAATGAAATGTTCAATAGGATCATATTTAAGTGATAAGTCATTGGTGTACTTTCAATTACTGAGAGTATGTGTCCAATAAAATATCCTTGTAAAAAAATTTAATTAGTTATGAAAGTGAAGCCCAGAATATATAGTACTTCTTAAAGTGACGGAATCGAAGTTTTTAGTGTTTAATAATTTACAATTAACCATATCGAGCTCAAGGTGCCTTCACTTGCGCACGTCATACGACTGCACTGCGCAACAACGTCTGCGCTGGTGCCTCACTAACATAACATAACCTAACCTAACCTAACCTAACCTAACCCAAACCAATCAAAACGGTGTAATCCGGATCAGTGCAAAATAGTTTGCTGCGCTCGAATTTTGGAAAAAACCAATGGATGCTCAGAAATTATTGAAAATTTGTATGGACGTCATGCCACAGGTAAGTTAATGATATTCATACTCTATTATGACTTATTGCTTTTTAGAAATTCGCACGAAGCCATCAAAGTCGTGAGGTGGGAAATGCGCAAAGTGGGCCACGACCACATATCAATAATGATATTACGCGCTCACACAATCCCCATATAACACAAATAGTGCTTATATGCGTGTAATACATCATAACACGTCTAAAATTACATAATGTTTCCACAAGAATTATTTCTTGGAAAACTGATGCAGTGTAGATTTTGACGCAAATACGTAGCAGATTCATGCGTAACTATGAGCAAATCTAACTCACTATAAATAAGTATCATGTAACGAAAGAATTGGAATAAACATACTTGAATGATAGTACGTCATTAATTAATATAAATCGTCTCACAAAAAAATTGAATATAAATCTCTTGTACATTAATTGCAATGCTTGGTGGGCGCGGAATTCGTGGCGCACGTCAAACTTGTGGTAACATATTGGTGTCCTATGTCAAATGTCAAAAAAATATATCGAAAATATTGCCTCACATTTACTCGAGGACACGACGTACAAACACAAAGACGCAGTCTATCGGAGAATTACGGAACCAAAGATATGACGTGCCATCTGTGATGACCTCAATGGAAAGAAATCAATACTTTCGAATGGCATCGAGGACCAATCAGAAGTCAGTCAGCACAGATTTTGTCTTGGAACAGTCGGCTGGTCCCGGTTGAATACTCTCCATTAAACTACGGTTGGAATTATTTGATTTCGGGAGGTCAGTATCAACGTAATGTAACGGTCCAAATTACATCTTCTTCTGAGGTAATTTGATCCTACCATTTAGTTCTTTTATTATTTTATTAGGCTGAATTTCTTTTTACTTTTCGTTTCAAAAATCTAACTTGTTGTTGTGTTTGGAGGGTAATACTGGGATGTTTACTTCTAGTTCATGGCATATACCTAACTGTTTACGACAAAGACGTCCGAGGACCTTCGGTTCCCAGGAGTCTTGTGTTTCTACACCAGGGCAATAAACTGTCGTGAATTGGTTGTAGTCCCAAGTGTCATATTATTATGGCGGAAATGTGTAGAAAGTTAGTTAGACTTGATGATTCATTGTGACTCAGCAGATAATGTTGTTGGACCTTATGCATCAAATAGGTTGAGAAAGGACTCTTCAACAAACTTTCGAGGTAGCCACACGCAAACCCAACAGTTGTGAGATCATCGTCTTGTGGCTAAAGCCAAGTATTATCATCTGCACATCTGTATTTATTCTTAAATAATTAAATTGTGTATAGATAAAGTATTATATTCAGCGATAAAGGAAGCTTCTCGTTGTCGGGAGTTACATACCGTTAACACCCCTGAAGAGAGTCAAGTGATTACCAAGGAGCGAAGCTCTTATTACTGAGCGGCTATAGCAAAAGTGGCGATCCCAACGAGGGGCACGAAGTGGTAACGACGGCAACAGATCCAGAGGGCAGCCAGCTGAATATATTCAACAACACCATCACAAAGCAGACTACAGTTACAAACAACGACCACACCAGGAGTCGTACTGTAACACCAACAATGTTCAAGAAGGACAGAGCTGCAAGCTACGAGCGCTCCAGGAGTCCGCATTTAAGAAGATCATCAGATCATCAGCGTCATACGTAAAAGGTTAGTTGGTGAAGTGAGGGAAGAATGGCAACCCGCAGCTTACGTAACAGAATTGTGACTGTTTCAGAAGAAGAGAGCAACCATTTCGGAGACAGTGAATTAGAATTGTGTCGGGTTGAAGGGTCATTGAAGGAAAATGAAAGACTAGAAACGGGTTTAGGATCGGCTTTAGAATTAGTGGAACAGGAAGAAGTTGCATTAAGAATGAACGATGGGCAGCAGGCCTGTACTAGCGTTCCACAGAGTGACTCGCATAGTTATTTCCAAGATATGTTTGCTAAATTAATGAGTGTTATGAAGGCAGACAAATTAGAAGTAATTTCTAGCGTAAAGGGGGAAATTTCTGATATAAGAAAGGAAATTTCAAGTGTATAAAATAAGATTGAGAGTTTACAAAGAAATGTAAATAACATACGAGAAGATGTCAGACTGGAAAACGAAAGGTTGATTAAAAGAGTTGAGAGAGAAAATTCGAAATTAAACAAAGAAATTTAAGATAAATTACATTCAGAATCTGTAAGATTTTCTTGCCAGATCAAACAAGTTAGAGAGGATAATGAAGGGGAGTTAAGAGCTGCTAAACGGAATATGCAGGAATTGTCAAATGATTTACATAATATTTAGACCATCACATCGTTGAGGTGAATTCGGTAACAGGAGAAATAACCAGTAGGGTTATCCAAAATGAGGAACATCTAGGACAAAAGCTAACGAAATTGACTGATGAAGTTCAGGACCTCAGAAATGTTATGGTAAAAGAACAAAAGAAACAAAGTCATCGGCAGGGGGAACGTTTTGTAGAGATAAACAAGGAATTTGAAAGGGTTAACTGCGTTAACGACAGTAGGTTTGAGAAGTTGAACCTTGATATTAAACATTTAAAAGGTAAGTTGTCAGAATCGACTTCCGTTGTTTGCAATGGAAATTTCTCACGATCAGCTGATGGCAATGCAGCCAGTCAAAGCAGTTTCCACGGCGAGGCTGCTGAAAACTTGGGTAGTCAGGTGTCTGGGTCAATTGATATTTCAGGGAATGCGAGTGATGTGAATTGTAATGTGTGTATGAATGTACCTGTGAGTCATGATACCATGAATGTTCGCCATTACAATGCACATAACTATTTAAGTGCTGCTGATCTATCCCTACCCATGTTTGAAGACAGGGATAAGATCAACGCCATCTACCATTTAAACCAGCTTGATGAATTTATGAAGTTGAAGGGGGTACCAGAATCATTAAAATTGGCTATAGCATTGAAGTCAATATCAGACCCTGTTGCTAAACAGTGGATGTCAGCTGTGGCTCATACATTAAATGACTATGAGCAGTTTAAAGTCGCATTCACTAAAACGTTTTGGTCCAAGACGACACAGAGTCGAGTGAAATGTTCGATATATCAAGACAAATATGAAAAGCAATCAAATCTCTCAATGTCAGGGCACCTGATTAAATATGCTGTTTTGGCTTCATATCTAGGGATGAGTGATGCCTATTTTATTGACGCAATTAAGTTACACTACCCGGTGAACATACAGAGGTGTCTGGTGGGGGTTCCCTTGACTACAGTGCAGGAAGCCATAGACGTTTTGAAGCGCCTTGAAATGCTAGAGTTTAACGAAGCAGGTAGTAAAACAAATATAAGGTCTAATTATCACCAGAACTATAATCCCGATAAGAGGCAGAACCAGAATCATCAGTACGTGAGACAGACGTATAATGACAGGAGGCAGAATTATTCTGGTTACAGCCACAGCAATAGAAATGGGAACAACAACGGTAGAGGTGCTTATTTTTCTAGAGACAGGGAAGATGACAATCGTAATAAACACGAAGGTTCTTCCTTAAACCCTGGTGCCCCACCTTACCACAGTCCGACAAGGCAAACCGATAGGAAGGAACCGCAAGGACCATCCGAGCGTCCGGCGTTAAACTAATATCGAGCGGCGTTACAGATCGAACCCCGTTCGCATCAAAGGCAATAAAAACTTCAGATCCGGACCCAAAGCACAGTGTAGTTTGTGAGGTGGGAGATAAATTTAGAGATGTGATGATTTCCGGTAGTAGTAATTATATGGATCCTTTGAATGAATTGGTGATATATTATATTAATGACAGCCATGTATTAAATTGTCCGCAGGTGTCAATTTCATTCGGTGATATCACTACCAATGCTATAATAGATTCAGGCAGCGAAGTTAACCTTTTGACCGAAAGTATTTATAAAGACTTAGTATCTGCAGGAGTGTCCACTTTAAGTTTACCCGTTGCCAACACAGTGTTAGTGACAGCTTTTGGCAATAAGACTCGGCGTATTAAAGATCAGATCTATGTGGAATTTAGTATTGGGGGCGATAGTTTTGAGAGTGTGTTTTTAGTGTCCCCACAACTGACTAGCTCAGTGATTTTAGGTTGCGATTATGCAAATGAGTATGGGATTGTTTTGGATTTCAAAAGGAAATGCTTCCGTTATGAGCTAGATGGAATTTAGAAAGTGCAATTGTTTAATCGAGGTGACCGGTTACGTGATGTGAGCAACGATGGACAGGAGTTGAAGGGAAGTTCTGCTTATAGCAATCATTTGATAGTTCAGGATTCCAACCTAGTTCGAGAAGGAGGAGGAAGTGAAGTTCTAGGGCGAAGGTCCTTGTTTATAGATGCCACAGAAGGTGATAATGTCTACAAGTTTGATAAAGATGAAGAGAATTATGGTAGCCGTTGGGAAGGCGAATTTTTCGACGTAGCAAATAGCAGTCGTTTTTATTGTGATAGTAGTGTGAGACGAGTTGGAGAGGAAGGTCTGATGTATCCAGTTTTGGTGCAGAATACTAGGATAGGTTCCCCTGATCCACGTTCTTTGCAAGCTGTGGACGTAACCGCTCTGATTAATGCAAATGCACACCTCAACAGTCTTCAGAAAGAGAGTTTAATTAAATTGTTGTTGAAGTACCAGGAGTATTTGACTTCGAAACCAGGTATGTGTCGCCGCTTTCAGTACGAGTTCGTACTAAGTGATCTTAAGCCAGTCACAGGTAGTTCAAGAGTGGTCCCTTTCGCTGTCAGGCCAATTATAAGAGAACAAATAGCTCAGATGTTGGATGACGATATTTTAGAGACATGCAAATCTCCGTTCATAAATCCTATCACTATTGTGTATAAAGAAGGGAGAAAACCACGCCTTTGCATAGATGCTAGGAAAATAAATTCTGTTATGGTTCCAGATCGTGAAAGAGTTTACCCTATAGGCGAGTTATTACAGCGTTTTAATGGAGTAAGGTACATGACATCACTAGATCTCACCAGTGCTTTTCTGCAAATTAGCCTTAAAGAAAGTTCACGCCGCTTTACAGCTTTCCTGTTTGATTCAACTGTGTACCAATTCAAACGTGTCCCTTATGGATTCAAAAACTCATTATCAGCATTTGTTAGGGCGTTGAAACTTGTGCTGGGTTCAGATAGTGAGGAGTTTGTTGTGTTTTATGTGGATGATTTATTGGTATTTTCGCGCAGCTTTGAAGACCACCTAAAGCATTTAAACATAGTGATCGGCAGGTTGACTGAGGCAGGATTCACCATAAACGCTGCAAAATGTCGGTTCTGTCAGACTGAAGTTATATTTTTGGGGCACATAATAAGTCAGACCGGTGTGTCTGCAGACCCTGAGCGAGTAGCCGCCATTTTGAAGTATCCTGCACCCCGTAACCAAAAGCACTTGAGGCAGTTCTTAGGGACTTGTAACTTTCATAATAGGTTTATTATCAATTATGCAGGCTACGTAGGCGCTCTCCTTCCATTGTTGAAAAAGGGAAGTAAATGGAAGTGGACAACAGAGATGCAATGTGCTTTTGAGGAACTACGTGCGAGGTTTGCACATACAATACATTTAGTACATCCCAATAATGACCTACCCTACGCCGTATACACTGACGCGTGCAAGTTTAGCATTAGCGCAGTTCTGATGCAGACAGACGAAGCGGGGGTTACCAACATTGTTTCTACAGCTTCAAGGGTGTTGTCATCCACTGAGATGAGGTTCACTACGTGTGAGCAGGAATTGTTAGCCGTGGTATATGCACTCAGAAAATTCAGACTTTATGTTTTTGGGCAAATGGTTACTTTGTGTTCAGATAATAAGGCTTTATCGTTCCTGAAGAAATGTGCTTTGACCTCCAACCGAATTACACGTTGGGTTTTAGAAATTCAAGAATATGACATTGACATCGTACATGTAAAGGGGTCAGACAACGTCCTTGCAGATGTTATGAGTAGAAATCCTGTGGGCTTAACTGAAGAAGAGATCAAGGGAATGGGAAAGCCACGAGGCATGTTAGTAGCAGCCATAAACTTGAATATCGATACCAAGTTAAAGGGGGAATTAAAGAATCTAGCGCATCACCAAGCCAGGGACCCGTACGTAGTTAAGGCCAGAGAGAGACTAGCTTCGGGGGCGGCAACCTATTTGGACAAGTACATGCTAAGAAATGAAGTCCTATACCAAAAAGATATAAACTACCCGTATTGGAGGCCCGTTCTCCCTAGCAGCCTGGAAGATCGTGTGATCAACTTTGTACATACTTCATCGGGTCATCAAGGTACTGATCGATGCATTGCACAAATAGCTCATACTTTTTACCTGAGAGATTTAGGCCGAAAGGTTCGCAAATACGTCGCACACTGCGACATCTGTCAGCGCGTAAAACATCCTAACAGGAGTTACGAGATAGAATCTAGGTCACATATGCCATCTAAACCTGGTGAGCTAATGTCTTTGGACCTGTACGGCGCTCTGCCTACAGGACGTGGAGGAGTGAAGTACATTCTGGTATGTCTGGATGTATTTTCGAAACACGTGAAACTTTATCCGATTAAATCAGCGACTACGAGAGCTTGTTTGAATAAGTTGACTCATTATTTCCGTCAAGTAGTCCAGCCTAAATCAATCCTTTCCGACCATGGCACCCACTTTACCTCACCATCGTGGAAGAAAGCCCTTTCCAACATAAACATTTCCGTCAGATATTCTCCAATTAGCTATCCTCAGAGCAACCCCACAGAGAGAATAATGAGAGAATTAGCTAAATATTGCAGGATATATTGTAATATCACTCAGAGAAAATGGCCTGAATTAATTCCTCTTATCGAGAATTGGTTAAATTCATCCGTAAGTGGGACGACAGGTTACACACCAGTGGAACTAATGTTTGACGAGCCGAAGCCGGACATGTTCGAGAAAATTTTTGTTAAATCCCCAGATCAGAAGCCACCAGCGGAAAGTTTGGAAATTAAGGTTCTCCGGTCATACGTTAAAATGAAAGCAAAGGCACTGGAAAGAAAGAAAAAGAGGAAAATGGGAATCGCAAAGTGGAATCCTCAGCTGTCAGATAAAGTGCTTGTGCGTTGTCAACCTGTTTCAAACGCTGCACAAGGTGTTACGGGCAAGTTCATTCGTCCGTACGAAGGCCCGTACGTGATAACGAGAATCATTCCACCTTCGGTGTATGAAATCTCAGGGAATAATGGGAAAGTCAGAGGACAATTCAATAAACATTCATTGAAGCCAGATTTGGAGAAAATCAGCACTGACTGATTTGAATGCACGCGGTTGACTAAATTTCTTGGAAATCAGTAGTCACTGTTTGTAATAAATTTGGGCTCAATAATCATTTAACTATTGTAACAGCTGTAGTATGGAGTTTAATATTCAAAATTATACCAATATAAGTGCATTGTAAGAGCAGAACAATTGAATATTGTTGTCAAATCCTACCAGTAATATATTATTATTAGAAGTAACTCATAATTAACGCTTAAGAAATTGTTTAGTGAACGGATAACTGTTATGTTGTAATGATCAAGACAACTATGTGAAGGTCAAGTAACCTAAAGGATTTATATATGTATGACTACTATAATTGTTAAGTGTTCATTTCATTTTGTGTATGTATCAAGTAGTTATATTTTGTAATGTGTTTTATTTTTTTGGTTTTTTTCATGTAATATGGTGTAATTGAGATGAAGCTCTAGCGGCAAGAAGATATAATCTCGGACATTTCTGATAGAAAGTGACCAAAATTATACTTGGGGAGGTTGTAACGGTCCAAATTACATCTTCTGCTGAGGTAATTTGAACCTACCATTTAGTTCTTTTATTATTTTATTAGGCTGAATTTCTTTTTACTTTTCGTTTCAAAATTCTAACTTGTTGTTGTGTTTGGAGGGTAATACTGGCATGTTGACTTCTAGATCATGGCATATACCTAACTGTTTAAGACAAAGACGTCCGAGGACCTTCGGTTCCCAGGAGTCTTGTGTTTCTACACCAGGGCAATAAACTGGTGTGAATTGGTTGTAGTCTCAAGTGTCATACTTCAACATTTATGGCGGAAATGTGTAGAAAGTCAGTTAGACTTTATGATTCATTGTGACTCAGCAGATAATGTTGCTGGAACTTACGCATTAAATAGGTTGAGAGGGGACACTTCAACAAACTTTTGAGGCAGCCGCACGCAAACCCAACAGTTCTGAGATCATCGTCTTGTGGCTAAAGCCAAGTATTATCATATGCACATCTGCAATTATTCTTAAATAATTAAATTGTGTATAAATAAAGTATTATATTCAGCGATAAAGGAAGCTTCTAGTTGTCGGGAGTTACATACCGTTAACACCCCTGAAAAGAGTCAAGTGATTACCAAGGAGCGAAGCTCTTATTACTGAGCGGCTATACAATGTATGTCCAAGGGTTTGGAGGATAGAGACATTTTAATTTTTCGAGATTATTCGAAAGTCAATTTCTGAAAAGGCAAATATCTCCCGATCTGTAGGAATCTGAGAAACATAAATAATGTCACTTTGAGGGAACGTATATGTCATCGTCATGTCAGAGTCACGTCAATGTATGTCCAAGGGTTTGGAGGATAGAGACATTTTAATGTTTAGATATTATTCGAAAGTCAATTCTTGAAAAGGCAAATATATCCCGATCTGTAGGAATCTGAGAGAAAAAGTTATGTCACTTTGAGGGAACGTATATGTCAACTTCATGTCAGAGTCACGTCAATGAATGTCCAAGGGTTTGGAGGATAGAGACATTTTAATTTTTAGATATTATTCGAAAGTCAATTCTTGAAAAGGCAAATATATCCCGATCTGTAGGAATCTGAGAGAAAAAGTTATGTCACTTTGAGGGAACGTATATGTCAACTTCATGTCAGAGTCACGTCAATGAATGTCCAAGGGTTTGGAGGATAGAGACATTTTAATTTTTCGATATTATTCGAAAGTCAATTCTTGAAAAGGCAAATATATCCCGATCTGTAGGAATCTGAGAGAAAAAGTTATGTCACTTTGAGGGAACGTATATGTCAACTTCATGTCAGAGTCACGTCAATGTATGTCCAAGGGTTTAAAGGATAAAGACATTTTAATTTTTCGAGATTATTCGAAAGTCAATTTTTGTAAAGGCAAATATTTCCCGATCTGTAGCAATCTGATACAAAACTTATGTCACTTTGAGGGAACGTATATGTCATAGTCATGTCAGAGTCACGTCAATGTATGTCCAACGGTTTCGAGGATAGAGACATTTTAATTTATCGAGATTATTCGAAAGACCATTTTTGAAAAGGCAAATATCTCCCGATCTGTAGGAATCTGAGAGATAAACCTTATGTCACTTTGAGGGAACGTGTATGTCAACTTCATGTCAGAGTCACGTCAATGTGTGCCCATGGGTTTGGAGGATAGAAACATTTAAATTTTTCGAGGTTACTCGAAAGACATTTTTTGAAAAGGCAAATATCTCCCGATCTGTAGGAATCTCCGAGACAAAACTTATGTCTCTTTGAGGGAACATATATGTCATCGTCATGTCAAGGTCACGTCAATGTATGTCCAAGGGTTTGGATGATAGAGACATATTAATTTTTTCGAGATTATTCCAAAGCCAATTTTTGAAAAGGCAAATATCTCCCGGTCTGTAGGAATCTGAGAGACAACCCTTATGTCACTTTTTAGGGAACGCATATGTAAACTTCATGTCAGAGTCACGTCAATGTATGTAAAAGGGTTTGGAGGATAGAGACATTTGAATTTTTCGAGATTATTCGAAAGTCAATTTTTAAAAGGCAAATATCTCCCGATCTGTAGGAATATGAGACAAAACTTATGCCACTTTGAGGGAACGTATATGTCAACTTCATGTCAGATTCTCGTCAATGTATGTCCAAGGGTTTGGAGGATAGAGACATTTTAATTTTTCGAGATTATTCGAAATTCAATTTTTAAAAGGCAAATATCTCCCGATCAGTATTAATCTGAAAGACAAAGCTTATGTCACTTTGAGGGAACGTATATGTCAACTTCCTGTCAGAGTCACGTCAATGTATGTCCAAGGGTTTGGAGGATAGAGACATTTTAATTTTTCGAGATTATTCGAAATTCAATTTTTAAAAGGCAAATATCTCCCGATCAGTATTAATCTGAAAGACAAAGCTTATGTCACTTTGAGGGAACGTATATGTCAACTTCCTGTCAGAGTCACGTCAATGTATGTCCAAGGGTTTGGAGGATAGAGACATTTGAATTTTTCGAGATTATTCGAAAGTCAATTTTTAAAAGGCAAATATCTCCCGATCTGTAGGAATCTGAATTACAAAACTTATATCACATTGAGGGAACTTATATGTCAAATTCCTGTCAGAGTCACGTCAATGTATGTCCAAGGGTTTGGAGGATAGAGACATTTAAATTTTTCGAGATTATTCGAAAGTCAATTTTTATAAGGCAAATATCTCCCGATCAGTAGGAATCTGAAAGACAAAGCTTATGTCACTTTGAGGGAACGTATATGTCAACTTCCTGTCAGAGTCACGTAAATGTATGTCCAAGGGTTTGGAGGATAGAGACATTTTAATTTTTCGATATTATTCGAAAGTCAATCCTTGAAAAGGCAAATATTTCCCGATCTGTAGGAATCTGAGAGAAAAGTTATGTCACTTTGAGGGAACGTATATGTCAACTTCCTGTCAGAGTCACGTCAATGTATGTCCAAGGGTTTAAAGGATAAAGACATTTTAATTTTTCGAGATTACTCGAAAGTCAATTTTTGAAAAGGCAAATATCTCCCGATCTGTAGGAATCTCCGAGACAAAACTTATGTCTCTTTGAGGGAACATATATGTCATCGTCATGTCAAGGTCACGTCAATGTATGTCCAAGGGTTTGGAGGATAGAGACAAATTAATTTTTTCGAGATTATTCCAAAGTCAACTTTTGAAAAGGCAAATATCTCCCGATCTGTAGGAATCTGAGAGACAACCCTTATGTCACTTTTTAGGGAACGCATATGTAAACTTCATGTCAGAGTCACGTCAATGTATGTAAAAGGGTTTGGAGGATAGAGACATTTGAATTTTTCGAGATTATTCGAAAGTCAATTTTTAAAAGGCAAATATCTCCCGATCAGTAGGAATCTCAAAGACAAAGCTTATGTCACTTTGAGGGAACGTATATGTCAACTTCCTGTCAGAGTCACGTCATTGTATGTCCAAGGGTTTGGAGGATAGAGACATTTGAATTTTTCGAGATTATTCGAAAGTCAATTTTTAAAAGGCAAATATCTCCCGATCTGTAGGAATCTGAATTACAAAACTTATATCACTTTGAGGGAACTTATATGTCAAATTCCTGTCAGAGTCACGTCAATGTATGTCCAAGGGTTTGGAGGATAGAGACATTTATATTTTTCGAGATTATTCGAAAGTCAATTTTTAAAAGGCAAATATCTCCCGATCTGTAGGAATCTGAATTACAAAACTTATATCACTTTGAGGGAACTTATATGTCAAATTCCTGTCAGAGTCACGTCAATGTATGTCCAAGGGTTTGGAGGATAGAGACATTTGAATTTTTCGAGATTATTCGAAAGTCAATTTTTGAAAAGGCAAATATCTCCCGATCTGTAGGAATCCGAATTACAAAACTTATATCAGATTGAGGGAACTTATATGTCAAATTCCTGTCAGAGTCACGTCAATGTATGTCCAAGGGTTTGGAGGATAGAGACATTTAAATTTTTCGAGATTATTCGAAAGTCAATTTTTATAAGGCAAATATCTCCCGATCAGTAGGAATCTGAAAGACAAAGCTTATATCACTTTGAGGGAACGTATATGTCAACTTCCTGTCAGAGTCACGTCAATGTATGTCCAAGGGTTTGGAGGATAGAGACATTTTAATTTTTCGAGATTATTCGAAAGACAATTTTTGAAAAGGCAAATATCTCTCGATCTGTAAGAATCTGAAAGACAAAGCTTATGTCACTTTGAGGAAATGTATATGTCAGAGTCAAATCAGAGTCACGTCAATGTATGTCCAAGGGTTTGGAGGATAGAGACATTTTAAATTTTCGAGATTATTCGAAAGTCAATTTTTGAAAAGGCAAATATTTCTCGATCTGTAGGAATCTGAGACAAAACTTATGTCACTTTGAGGGAACGTATATGTCAACTTCATGACGCAGTCACGTCAATGTATGTCTAAGGGTTTGAAAGATAGAGACATTTTAATTTATCGAGATTATTGGAAAGTCAATTTTTGAAAAGGCAAATATCTTCCGATCTGTAGGAATCTCAGAAACAAAACTTATGTCACTTTGAGGGAACATATATGTCATCGTCATGTCAGAGTCACGTCAATGTATGTCCAAGGGTTTGGAGGATAGAGACATTTTAATTTTTCGAGATTATTCGAAATTCAATTTTTGAAAAGGCAAATATCTCCCGATCTGTAATAATCTGAGAGACAAAACTTATGTCGCTTTGAAGGAACGTATATGTCAACTACAATGTCAGAGTCACGTAAATGTATGTCCAAGGGTTTGGAGGATAGAGACATTTTAATTTTTCGAGATTATTCGAACGTCAATTTTTGAAAAGGCAAATATCTCTCGATCTGTAGGAATCTGAAAGACAAAACTTATGTCACTTTGAGGGAATGTATATGTCAGAGGCAAGTCAGAGTCACGTCAATGTATGTCCAAGGGTTTGGAGGATGGAGACATTTTAATTTTTCGAGATTATTCGAAAGTCAATTTTTGAAAAAGCAAATATCTCCCGATCTGTAGGAATCTGAGAGACAAAACTTATGTCACTTTGAGGGAATGTATATGTCAACTTCATGTCAGAGTCACGTAAATGTATGTCCAAGGGTTTGGAGGATAGAGACATCTTAATTTTTCGAGGTTATTCGAAAGTCAATTTTTGTGAAGGCAAATATCTCCCGATCTGTAGGAATCTAAGAGACAAAACTTATGTCACTTTGAGGGAACGTATATGTCAACTTCATGTCAGAGTCACTTAAATGTATGTCCAACGGTTTGGAGGATAGAGACATTTAAATTTTTCGAGATTATTCGAAACTGAAATTTTTAAAAGGCAAATTTCTCCCGATATGTAAGAATCTGAGGGACAAAACTTATGTCACTTTGAGGTAACGTATATGTCAACTTCATGTCAGAGTCACGTAAATGTATGTCCAAGGGTTTGGAGGATAGAGACATTTTAATTTTTCGATATTATTCGAAAGTCAATCCTTGAAAAGGCAAATATTTCCCGATCTGTAGGAATCTGAGAGAAAAGTTATGTCACTTTGAGGGAACGTATGTGTCAACTTCCTGTCAGAGTCACGTCAATGTATGTCCAAGGGTTTAAAGGATAAAGACATTTTAATTTTTCGAGATTATTCGAAAGTCAATTTTTGTAAAGGCAAATATTTCCCGATCTGTAGCAATCTGATACAAAACTTATGTCACTTTGAGGGAACGTATATGTCAACTTCATGTCAGAGTCACGTCAATGTATGTCCAACGGTTTCGAGGATAGAGACATTTTAATTTATCGAGATTATTCGAAAGACAATTTTTGATAAGGCAAATATCTCCCGATCTGTAGGAATCTGAGAGATAAACCTTATGTCACTTTGAGGGAACGTGTATGTCAACTTCATGTCAGAGTCACGTCAATGTGTGCCCAAGGGTTTGGAGGATAGAAGCATTTAAATTTTTCGAGGTTACTCGAAAGTCAATTTTTGAAAAGGCAAATATCTCCCGATCTGTAGGAATCTCCGAGACAAAACTTATGTCTCTTTGAGGGAACATATATGTCATCGTCATGTCAAGGTCACGTCAATGTATGTCCAAGGGTTTGGAGGATAGAGACAAATTAATTTTTTCGAGATTATTCCAAAGTCAACTTTTGAAAAGGCAAATATCTCCCGATCTGTAGGAATCTGAGAGACAACCCTTATGTCACTTTTTAGGGAACGCATATGTAAACTTCATGTCAGAGTCACGTCAATGTATGTAAAAGGGTTTGGAGGATAGAGACATTTGAATTTTTCGAGATTATTCGAAAGTCAATTTTTAAAAGGCAAATATCTCCCGATCAGTAGGAATCTCAAAGACAAAGCTTATGTCACTTTGAGGGAACGTATATGTCAACTTCCTGTCAGAGTCACGTCAATGTATGTCCAAGGGTTTGGAGGATAGAGACATTTGAATTTTTCGAGATTATTCGAAAGTCAATTTTTAAAAGGCAAATATCTCCCGATCTGTAGGAATCTGAATTACAAAACTTATATCACTTTGAGGGAACTTATATGTCAAATTCCTGTCAGAGTCACGTCAATGTATGTCCAAGGGTTTGGAGTATAGAGACATTTATATTTTTCGAGATTATTCGAAAGTCAATTTTTAAAAGGCAAATATCTCCCGATCTGTAGGAATCTGAATTACAAAACTTATATCACTTTGAGGGAACTTATATGTCAAATTCCTGTCAGAGTCACGTCAATGTATGTCCAAGGGTTTGGAGGATAGAGACATTTGAATTTTTCGAGATTATTCGAAAGTCAATTTTTGAAAAGGCAAATATCTCCCGATCTGTAGGAATCTGAGAGACAAAACTTATGTTACTTTGAGGGAACGTATATGTCAACTTCATGTCAGAGTCACGTCAATGTATGTCTAAGGGTTTGAAGGATAGAGACATTTTAATTTTTCGATATTATTCGAAAGTCAATTTTTGAAAAGGCAAATACCTTCCGATCTGTAGGAATCTCAGAAACAAAACTTATGTCACTTTGAGGGAACATATATGTCATCGTCATGTCAGGGTCACGTCAATGTATGTCCAAGGGTTTAGAGGATAGAGACATAGTAATTTTACGAGATTATTCGAAAGTCAATTTTTGAAAAGGCAAATATCCCCCGATCTGTAGGATTCTGAGAGACAAATCCTATGTCACTTTGAGGGAACGTATATGTCAATTTCATGTCAGAGTCACGTCAATGTATGTCCAACGGTTTGGAGGATAGAGACATTTTAATTTATCGAGATTATTCGAAAGACAATTTTTGAAAAGGCAAATATCTCCCGATCTGTAGGAATCTGAGAGATAAACCTTATGTCACTTTGAGGGAACGTGTATGTCAACTTCATGTCAGAGTCACGTCAATGTGTGCCCAAGGGTTTGGAGGATAGAAACATTTAAATTTTTCGAGGTTACTCGAAAGTCAATTTTTGAAAAGGCAAATATCTCCCGATCTGTAGGAATCTCCGAGACAAAACTTATGTCTCTTTGAGGGAACATATATGTCATCGTCATGTCAAGGTCTTGTCAATGTATGTCCAAGGGTTTGGAGGATAGAGACATATTAATTTTTTCGAGATTATTCCAAAGTCAATTTTTGAAAAGGCAAATATCTCCCGATCTGTAGGAATCTGAGAGACAACCCTTATGTCACTTTTTAGGGAACGCATATGTAAACTTCATGTCAGAGTCACGTCAATGTATGTAAAAGGGTTTGGAGGATAGAGACATTTTAATTTTTCGAGATTATTAGAAAGTCAATTTTTGAAAAGGCAAATATCTCCCGATTTGTAGGAATCTGAGAGACAAAACTTATGTCACTTTGAGCGAACGTATATGTCAACTTTATGTCAGAGTCACGTCAATGTATGTCTAAGGGTTTGAAGGATAGAGATATTTTAATTTTTCGAGATTATTTGAAAGCCAATTTTTGAAGAGGTAAATATCTTCCGATCTGTAGGAATCTCAGAAACAAAACTTATGTCACTTTGAGGGAACATATATGTCATCGTCATGTCAGGGTCACGTCAATGTATGTCCAAGGGTTTAGAGGATAGAGACATTTTAATTTTTCGAGATTATTCGAAAGTCGATTTTTGTAAAGGCAAATATCTCCCGATCTGTAATAATCTGAGAGATAAAACTTAAGTCACTTTGAGGGAACGTATATGTCAACTTCATGTCAGAGTCTCGTCAATGTAAGTCGAAGGGTTTGGAGGATAGAGACATCTCAATGTTTGGAGATTATTCGAAAGTCAATTTTTGAAAATGCAAATATCTCCCGATCTGGCGGAATCTCAGCAACAAAACTTATATCACTTTAAGGGATCGTATATGTCAACTTCATGTCAGAGTCACGTCAATATATGTCCAAGGGTTTGGAGAATAGAGACATCTAAATGCTTGGAGATTATTCGAAAGTCAATTTCTGAAAATGCAAATATCTCCCGATCTGTAAGAATCTCAGCGACAAAACTTATATCACTTTAAGGGAACGTATATGTCAACTTCATGTCAGAGTCACGTCAATATATGTCCAAGGGTTTGGAGGATAGAGACATTTTAATTTTTCGAGATTATTCGAAAGTCAATTCTTGAAGAGGCAAATATCTCCCGATCTGTAGGAATCTGAGAGACAAAACTGATGTCACTTTGTGGGAACGCATATGTCATCGTCATGTCAGAGTCTTGTCAATGTATGTCCAAGGGTTTAGATGATAGAGACATCTTAATTTTTCGAGATTATTCGAAAGTCAATTTTTGAAAAGGCAAATATCTCCCGATCTGTAGGAATCTGAGACAAAACGTATGTACTTTGAGGGAATGTATATGTCGGAGTCAAGTCACAGTCACGTCAATGTATGTCCAAGGTTTTGGAGGATAGAGACATTTTAATTTTTCGAGATTTTCCGAAAGTCAATTTTTGAAAAGGCAAATAATTCCCGATCTGTAGGAATCTGAGACAAAACTTATGTCACTTTGAGGGAACGTATATGTCAACTTTATGTCAGAGTCACGTCAATGTATGTCTAAGGGTTTGAAGGATAGAGACATTTTAATTTTTCGAGATTATTTGAAAGTCAATTTTTGAAGAGGTAAATATCTTCCGATCTGTAGGAATCTCAGAAACAAAACTTATGTCACGTTGAGGGAACATATATGTCATCGTCATGTCAGGGTCACGTCAATGTATGTCCAAGGGTTTAGAAGATAGAGACAGAAATTTTACGAGATTATTCGAAAGTCAATTTTTGAAAAGGCAAATATATCCCGATCTGTAGGAATCTGAGAGAAAAAGTTATGTCACTTTGAGGGAACGTATATGTCAACTTCATGTCAGAGTCACGTCAATGAATGTCCAAGGGTTTGGAGGATAGAGACATTTTAATTTTTCGATATTATTCGAAAGTCAATTCTTGAAAAGGCAAATATATCCCGATCTGTAGGAATCTGAGAGAAAAAGTTATGTCACTTTGAGGGAACGTATATGTCAACTTCATGTCAGAGTCACGTCAATGTATGTCCAAGGGTTTAAAGGATAAAGACATTTTAATTTTTCGAGATTATTCGAAAGTCAATTTTTGTAAAGGCAAATATTTCCCGATCTGTAGCAATCTGATACAAAACTTATGTCACTTTGAGGGAACGTATATGTCATAGTCATGTCAGAGTCACGTCAATGTATGTCCAACGGTTTCGAGGATAGAGACATTTTAATTTATCGAGATTATTCGAAAGACCATTTTTGAAAAGGCAAATATCTCCCGATCTGTAGGAATCTGAGAGATAAACCTTATGTCACTTTGAGGGAACGTGTATGTCAACTTCATGTCAGAGTCACGTCAATGTGTGCCCATGGGTTTGGAGGATAGAAACATTTAAATTTTTCGAGGTTACTCGAAAGACATTTTTTGAAAAGGCAAATATCTCCCGATCTGTAGGAATCTCCGAGACAAAACTTATGTCTCTTTGAGGGAACATATATGTCATCGTCATGTCAAGGTCACGTCAATGTATGTCCAAGGGTTTGGATGATAGAGACATATTAATTTTTTCGAGATTATTCCAAAGCCAATTTTTGAAAAGGCAAATATCTCCCGGTCTGTAGGAATCTGAGAGACAACCCTTATGTCACTTTTTAGGGAACGCATATGTAAACTTCATGTCAGAGTCACGTCAATGTATGTAAAAGGGTTTGGAGGATAGAGACATTTGAATTTTTCGAGATTATTCGAAAGTCAATTTTTAAAAGGCAAATATCTCCCGATCTGTAGGAATATGAGACAAAACTTATGCCACTTTGAGGGAACGTATATGTCAACTTCATGTCAGATTCTCGTCAATGTATGTCCAAGGGTTTGGAGGATAGAGACATTTTAATTTTTCGAGATTATTCGAAATTCAATTTTTAAAAGGCAAATATCTCCCGATCAGTATTAATCTGAAAGACAAAGCTTATGTCACTTTGAGGGAACGTATATGTCAACTTCCTGTCAGAGTCACGTCAATGTATGTCCAAGGGTTTGGAGGATAGAGACATTTTAATTTTTCGAGATTATTCGAAATTCAATTTTTAAAAGGCAAATATCTCCCGATCAGTATTAATCTGAAAGACAAAGCTTATGTCACTTTGAGGGAACGTATATGTCAACTTCCTGTCAGAGTCACGTCAATGTATGTCCAAGGGTTTGGAGGATAGAGACATTTGAATTTTTCGAGATTATTCGAAAGTCAATTTTTAAAAGGCAAATATCTCCCGATCTGTAGGAATCTGAATTACAAAACTTATATCACATTGAGGGAACTTATATGTCAAATTCCTGTCAGAGTCACGTCAATGTATGTCCAAGGGTTTGGAGGATAGAGACATTTAAATTTTTCGAGATTATTCGAAAGTCAATTTTTATAAGGCAAATATCTCCCGATCAGTAGGAATCTGAAAGACAAAGCTTATGTCACTTTGAGGGAACGTATATGTCAACTTCCTGTCAGAGTCACGTAAATGTATGTCCAAGGGTTTGGAGGATAGAGACATTTTAATTTTTCGATATTATTCGAAAGTCAATCCTTGAAAAGGCAAATATTTCCCGATCTGTAGGAATCTGAGAGAAAAGTTATGTCACTTTGAGGGAACGTATATGTCAACTTCCTGTCAGAGTCACGTCAATGTATGTCCAAGGGTTTAAAGGATAAAGACATTTTAATTTTTCGAGATTACTCGAAAGTCAATTTTTGAAAAGGCAAATATCTCCCGATCTGTAGGAATCTCCGAGACAAAACTTATGTCTCTTTGAGGGAACATATATGTCATCGTCATGTCAAGGTCACGTCAATGTATGTCCAAGGGTTTGGAGGATAGAGACAAATTAATTTTTTCGAGATTATTCCAAAGTCAACTTTTGAAAAGGCAAATATCTCCCGATCTGTAGGAATCTGAGAGACAACCCTTATGTCACTTTTTAGGGAACGCATATGTAAACTTCATGTCAGAGTCACGTCAATGTATGTAAAAGGGTTTGGAGGATAGAGACATTTGAATTTTTCGAGATTATTCGAAAGTCAATTTTTAAAAGGCAAATATCTCCCGATCAGTAGGAATCTCAAAGACAAAGCTTATGTCACTTTGAGGGAACGTATATGTCAACTTCCTGTCAGAGTCACGTCATTGTATGTCCAAGGGTTTGGAGGATAGAGACATTTGAATTTTTCGAGATTATTCGAAAGTCAATTTTTAAAAGGCAAATATCTCCCGATCTGTAGGAATCTGAATTACAAAACTTATATCACTTTGAGGGAACTTATATGTCAAATTCCTGTCAGAGTCACGTCAATGTATGTCCAAGGGTTTGGAGGATAGAGACATTTATATTTTTCGAGATTATTCGAAAGTCAATTTTTAAAAGGCAAATATCTCCCGATCTGTAGGAATCTGAATTACAAAACTTATATCACTTTGAGGGAACTTATATGTCAAATTCCTGTCAGAGTCACGTCAATGTATGTCCAAGGGTTTGGAGGATAGAGACATTTGAATTTTTCGAGATTATTCGAAAGTCAATTTTTGAAAAGGCAAATATCTCCCGATCTGTAGGAATCCGAATTACAAAACTTATATCAGATTGAGGGAACTTATATGTCAAATTCCTGTCAGAGTCACGTCAATGTATGTCCAAGGGTTTGGAGGATAGAGACATTTAAATTTTTCGAGATTATTCGAAAGTCAATTTTTATAAGGCAAATATCTCCCGATCAGTAGGAATCTGAAAGACAAAGCTTATATCACTTTGAGGGAACGTATATGTCAACTTCCTGTCAGAGTCACGTCAATGTATGTCCAAGGGTTTGGAGGATAGAGACATTTTAATTTTTCGAGATTATTCGAAAGACAATTTTTGAAAAGGCAAATATCTCTCGATCTGTAAGAATCTGAAAGACAAAGCTTATGTCACTTTGAGGAAATGTATATGTCAGAGTCAAATCAGAGTCACGTCAATGTATGTCCAAGGGTTTGGAGGATAGAGACATTTTAAATTTTCGAGATTATTCGAAAGTCAATTTTTGAAAAGGCAAATATTTCTCGATCTGTAGGAATCTGAGACAAAACTTATGTCACTTTGAGGGAACGTATATGTCAACTTCATGACGCAGTCACGTCAATGTATGTCTAAGGGTTTGAAAGATAGAGACATTTTAATTTATCGAGATTATTGGAAAGTCAATTTTTGAAAAGGCAAATATCTTCCGATCTGTAGGAATCTCAGAAACAAAACTTATGTCACTTTGAGGGAACATATATGTCATCGTCATGTCAGAGTCACGTCAATGTATGTCCAAGGGTTTGGAGGATAGAGACATTTTAATTTTTCGAGATTATTCGAAATTCAATTTTTGAAAAGGCAAATATCTCCCGATCTGTAATAATCTGAGAGACAAAACTTATGTCGCTTTGAAGGAACGTATATGTCAACTACAATGTCAGAGTCACGTAAATGTATGTCCAAGGGTTTGGAGGATAGAGACATTTTAATTTTTCGAGATTATTCGAACGTCAATTTTTGAAAAGGCAAATATCTCTCGATCTGTAGGAATCTGAAAGACAAAACTTATGTCACTTTGAGGGAATGTATATGTCAGAGGCAAGTCAGAGTCACGTCAATGTATGTCCAAGGGTTTGGAGGATGGAGACATTTTAATTTTTCGAGATTATTCGAAAGTCAATTTTTGAAAAAGCAAATATCTCCCGATCTGTAGGAATCTGAGAGACAAAACTTATGTCACTTTGAGGGAATGTATATGTCAACTTCATGTCAGAGTCACGTAAATGTATGTCCAAGGGTTTGGAGGATAGAGACATCTTAATTTTTCGAGGTTATTCGAAAGTCAATTTTTGTGAAGGCAAATATCTCCCGATCTGTAGGAATCTAAGAGACAAAACTTATGTCACTTTGAGGGAACGTATATGTCAACTTCATGTCAGAGTCACTTAAATGTATGTCCAACGGTTTGGAGGATAGAGACATTTAAATTTTTCGAGATTATTCGAAACTGAAATTTTTAAAAGGCAAATTTCTCCCGATATGTAAGAATCTGAGGGACAAAACTTATGTCACTTTGAGGTAACGTATATGTCAACTTCATGTCAGAGTCACGTAAATGTATGTCCAAGGGTTTGGAGGATAGAGACATTTTAATTTTTCGATATTATTCGAAAGTCAATCCTTGAAAAGGCAAATATTTCCCGATCTGTAGGAATCTGAGAGAAAAGTTATGTCACTTTGAGGGAACGTATGTGTCAACTTCCTGTCAGAGTCACGTCAATGTATGTCCAAGGGTTTAAAGGATAAAGACATTTTAATTTTTCGAGATTATTCGAAAGTCAATTTTTGTAAAGGCAAATATTTCCCGATCTGTAGCAATCTGATACAAAACTTATGTCACTTTGAGGGAACGTATATGTCAACTTCATGTCAGAGTCACGTCAATGTATGTCCAACGGTTTCGAGGATAGAGACATTTTAATTTATCGAGATTATTCGAAAGACAATTTTTGATAAGGCAAATATCTCCCGATCTGTAGGAATCTGAGAGATAAACCTTATGTCACTTTGAGGGAACGTGTATGTCAACTTCATGTCAGAGTCACGTCAATGTGTGCCCAAGGGTTTGGAGGATAGAAGCATTTAAATTTTTCGAGGTTACTCGAAAGTCAATTTTTGAAAAGGCAAATATCTCCCGATCTGTAGGAATCTCCGAGACAAAACTTATGTCTCTTTGAGGGAACATATATGTCATCGTCATGTCAAGGTCACGTCAATGTATGTCCAAGGGTTTGGAGGATAGAGACAAATTAATTTTTTCGAGATTATTCCAAAGTCAACTTTTGAAAAGGCAAATATCTCCCGATCTGTAGGAATCTGAGAGACAACCCTTATGTCACTTTTTAGGGAACGCATATGTAAACTTCATGTCAGAGTCACGTCAATGTATGTAAAAGGGTTTGGAGGATAGAGACATTTGAATTTTTCGAGATTATTCGAAAGTCAATTTTTAAAAGGCAAATATCTCCCGATCAGTAGGAATCTCAAAGACAAAGCTTATGTCACTTTGAGGGAACGTATATGTCAACTTCCTGTCAGAGTCACGTCAATGTATGTCCAAGGGTTTGGAGGATAGAGACATTTGAATTTTTCGAGATTATTCGAAAGTCAATTTTTAAAAGGCAAATATCTCCCGATCTGTAGGAATCTGAATTACAAAACTTATATCACTTTGAGGGAACTTATATGTCAAATTCCTGTCAGAGTCACGTCAATGTATGTCCAAGGGTTTGGAGTATAGAGACATTTATATTTTTCGAGATTATTCGAAAGTCAATTTTTAAAAGGCAAATATCTCCCGATCTGTAGGAATCTGAATTACAAAACTTATATCACTTTGAGGGAACTTATATGTCAAATTCCTGTCAGAGTCACGTCAATGTATGTCCAAGGGTTTGGAGGATAGAGACATTTGAATTTTTCGAGATTATTCGAAAGTCAATTTTTGAAAAGGCAAATATCTCCCGATCTGTAGGAATCTGAGAGACAAAACTTATGTTACTTTGAGGGAACGTATATGTCAACTTCATGTCAGAGTCACGTCAATGTATGTCTAAGGGTTTGAAGGATAGAGACATTTTAATTTTTCGATATTATTCGAAAGTCAATTTTTGAAAAGGCAAATACCTTCCGATCTGTAGGAATCTCAGAAACAAAACTTATGTCACTTTGAGGGAACATATATGTCATCGTCATGTCAGGGTCACGTCAATGTATGTCCAAGGGTTTAGAGGATAGAGACATAGTAATTTTACGAGATTATTCGAAAGTCAATTTTTGAAAAGGCAAATATCCCCCGATCTGTAGGATTCTGAGAGACAAATCCTATGTCACTTTGAGGGAACGTATATGTCAATTTCATGTCAGAGTCACGTCAATGTATGTCCAACGGTTTGGAGGATAGAGACATTTTAATTTATCGAGATTATTCGAAAGACAATTTTTGAAAAGGCAAATATCTCCCGATCTGTAGGAATCTGAGAGATAAACCTTATGTCACTTTGAGGGAACGTGTATGTCAACTTCATGTCAGAGTCACGTCAATGTGTGCCCAAGGGTTTGGAGGATAGAAACATTTAAATTTTTCGAGGTTACTCGAAAGTCAATTTTTGAAAAGGCAAATATCTCCCGATCTGTAGGAATCTCCGAGACAAAACTTATGTCTCTTTGAGGGAACATATATGTCATCGTCATGTCAAGGTCTTGTCAATGTATGTCCAAGGGTTTGGAGGATAGAGACATATTAATTTTTTCGAGATTATTCCAAAGTCAATTTTTGAAAAGGCAAATATCTCCCGATCTGTAGGAATCTGAGAGACAACCCTTATGTCACTTTTTAGGGAACGCATATGTAAACTTCATGTCAGAGTCACGTCAATGTATGTAAAAGGGTTTGGAGGATAGAGACATTTTAATTTTTCGAGATTATTAGAAAGTCAATTTTTGAAAAGGCAAATATCTCCCGATTTGTAGGAATCTGAGAGACAAAACTTATGTCACTTTGAGCGAACGTATATGTCAACTTTATGTCAGAGTCACGTCAATGTATGTCTAAGGGTTTGAAGGATAGAGATATTTTAATTTTTCGAGATTATTTGAAAGCCAATTTTTGAAGAGGTAAATATCTTCCGATCTGTAGGAATCTCAGAAACAAAACTTATGTCACTTTGAGGGAACATATATGTCATCGTCATGTCAGGGTCACGTCAATGTATGTCCAAGGGTTTAGAGGATAGAGACATTTTAATTTTTCGAGATTATTCGAAAGTCGATTTTTGTAAAGGCAAATATCTCCCGATCTGTAATAATCTGAGAGATAAAACTTAAGTCACTTTGAGGGAACGTATATGTCAACTTCATGTCAGAGTCTCGTCAATGTAAGTCGAAGGGTTTGGAGGATAGAGACATCTCAATGTTTGGAGATTATTCGAAAGTCAATTTTTGAAAATGCAAATATCTCCCGATCTGGCGGAATCTCAGCAACAAAACTTATATCACTTTAAGGGATCGTATATGTCAACTTCATGTCAGAGTCACGTCAATATATGTCCAAGGGTTTGGAGAATAGAGACATCTAAATGCTTGGAGATTATTCGAAAGTCAATTTCTGAAAATGCAAATATCTCCCGATCTGTAAGAATCTCAGCGACAAAACTTATATCACTTTAAGGGAACGTATATGTCAACTTCATGTCAGAGTCACGTCAATATATGTCCAAGGGTTTGGAGGATAGAGACATTTTAATTTTTCGAGATTATTCGAAAGTCAATTCTTGAAGAGGCAAATATCTCCCGATCTGTAGGAATCTGAGAGACAAAACTGATGTCACTTTGTGGGAACGCATATGTCATCGTCATGTCAGAGTCTTGTCAATGTATGTCCAAGGGTTTAGATGATAGAGACATCTTAATTTTTCGAGATTATTCGAAAGTCAATTTTTGAAAAGGCAAATATCTCCCGATCTGTAGGAATCTGAGACAAAACGTATGTACTTTGAGGGAATGTATATGTCGGAGTCAAGTCACAGTCACGTCAATGTATGTCCAAGGTTTTGGAGGATAGAGACATTTTAATTTTTCGAGATTTTCCGAAAGTCAATTTTTGAAAAGGCAAATAATTCCCGATCTGTAGGAATCTGAGACAAAACTTATGTCACTTTGAGGGAACGTATATGTCAACTTTATGTCAGAGTCACGTCAATGTATGTCTAAGGGTTTGAAGGATAGAGACATTTTAATTTTTCGAGATTATTTGAAAGTCAATTTTTGAAGAGGTAAATATCTTCCGATCTGTAGGAATCTCAGAAACAAAACTTATGTCACGTTGAGGGAACATATATGTCATCGTCATGTCAGGGTCACGTCAATGTATGTCCAAGGGTTTAGAAGATAGAGACAGAAATTTTACGAGATTATTCGAAAGTCAATTTTTGAAAAGGCAAATATCTCCCGATCTGTAGGAATCTGAGACAAAACTTATGTCACTTTGAAGGAACGTATATGTCAACGTCAAGTCAGAGTCACGTCAATGTATGGCCAAGGGTTTGGAGGATAGAGACATTTTAATTTTTCGAGATTATTCGAAAGTCAATTTTTGAAAAGGCAAATATCTCCCGATCTGTAGGAATCTCAGCAACAAAACTTATATCACTTTAAGGGAACGTTTATGTGAACTTCATGTCAGAGTCACGTCAATATATGTCTAAGGGTTTGGAGGATAGAGACATTTAAATTTTTCGAGATTATTCCAAAGTCAATTATTGTAAAGGCAAATATCTCCCGATCTGTAGGAATCTGAGAGACAAAACTGATGTCACTTTGTGGGAAGGTATATGTCATCGTCATGTAAGAGTCTTGTCAATGTATGTCCATGGGTTTGGAGGATAGAGACATTTTAATTTTTCGAGATTATTCGAAAGTCAATTTTTGAAAAGGCAAATATCTCCCGATCTGTAGGAATCTGAGACAAAACTTATGTACTTTGAGGAAATGTATATGTCAGAGTCAAGTCAGAGTCACGTCAATGTATGTCCAAGGGTTTGGAGGATAGAGACATTTTAATTTTGCGATATTTTTCGAAAGTCAATTTTTGAAAAGGCAAATATCTCCCGATCTGTAGGAATCTGAGAGACAAAACTTATGTCACTTTGAGGGAACGTATATGTCAAATTTATGTCAGAGTCACGTCAATGTATGTCTAAGGGTTTGAAGGATAGAGACATTTTAATTTTTCGTGATTATTCGAAAGTCAATTTTTGAAAAGGTAAATATCTTCCGATCTGTAGGAATCTCAGAAAGAAAACTTATGTCACTTTGAGGGAACATATATGTCATCGTCATGTCAGGGTCACGTCAATGTATGTCCAAGGGTTTAGAGGATAGAGACATAGTAATTTTACGAAATTATTCGAAAGTCAATTTTTGAAAAGGCAAATATCTCCCGATCTGTAGGATTCTGAGAGACAAATCCTATGTCACTTTGAGGGAACGTATATGTCAACTTCATGTCAGAGTCACGTCAATGTATGTCCAAGGGTTTGGAGGATAGAGACATTTAAATTTTTCGAGATTATTCGAAAGTCAATTTTTGAAAAGGCAAATATCTCTCGATCTGTAGCAATCCGAGAGACAAACCTTATGTCACTTTGAGGGAACGTATATGTCAACGTCATGTCAGAGTCACGTCAATGTATGTCCAAGGGTTTGGAGGATAGAGGCATTTTAATTTTTCGAGATTATTCGAAAGTCAATTTTTGAAAAGGCAAATATCTCCCGATCTGTAGGAATCTGAGAGACAAAACTTATGTCACTTTGAGGGAACGTATATGTCAACTTCATGTCAGAGTCTCGTCAATGTAAGTCGAAAGGTTTGGAGGATACAAACATCTTAATGTTTCGAGATTATTCTAAAGTCAATTTTTGAAAAGGCAAATATCTCCCGATCTGTAGGAATCTGAGAGACAACCCTTATGTCACTTTTTAGGGAACGCATATGTAAACTTCATGTCAGAGTCACGTCAATGTATGTAAAAGGGTTTGGAGGATAGAGACATTTGAATTTTTCGAGATTATTCGAAAGTCAATTTTTAAAAGGCAAATATCTCCCGATCTGTAGGAATCTGAGACAAAACTTATGCCACTTTGAGGGAACGTATATGTCAACTTCATGTCAGATTCTCGTCAATGTATGTCCAAGGGTTTGGAGGATAGAGACATTTTAATTTTTCGAGATTATTCGAAATTCAATTTTTAAAATGCAAATATCTCCCGATCAGTAGGAATCTGAAAGACAAAGCTTATGTCACTTTGAGGGAACGTATATGTCAACTTCCTGTCAGAGTCACGTCAATGTATGTCCAAGGGTTTGGAGGATAGAGACATTTGAATTTTTCGAGATTATTCGAAAGTCAAATTTTAAAAGGCAAATATCTCCCGATCTGAAGGAATCTGAGACAAAACTTATGCCACTTTGAGGGAACGTATATGTCAACTTCATGTCAGATTCTCGTCAATGTATGTCCAAGTGTTTGGAGGATAGAGACATTTGAATTTTTCGAGATTATTCGAAAGTCAATTTTTAAAAGGCAAATATCTCCCGATCTGTAGGAATCTGAATTACAAAACTTATATCACTTTGAGGGAACTTATATGTCAAATTCCTGTCAGAGTCACGTCAATGTATGTCCAAGGGTTTGGAGGATAGAGACATTTAAATTTTTCGAGATTATTCGAAAGTCAATTTTTAAAAGGCAAATATCTCCCGATCAGTAGGAATCTGAAAGACAAAGCTTATGTCACTTTGAGGGAACGTATATGTCAACTTCCTGTCAGAGTCACGTCAATGTATGTCCAAGGGTTTGGAGGATAGAGACATTTTAATTTTTCGAGATTATTCGAAAGTCAATTTTTGAAAAGGCAAATATCTATCGATCTGTAGGAATCTGAAAGACAAAGCTTATGTCACTTTGAGGAAATGTATATGTCAGAGTCAAATGAGAGTCACGTCAATGTATGTCCAAGGGTTTGGAGGATAGAGACATTTTAATTTTTCGAGATTATTCGAAAGTCAATTTTTGAAAAGGCAAATATTTCCCGATCTGTAGGAATCTGAGACAAAACTTATGTCACTTTGAGGGAACGTATATGTCAACGTCAAGGCAGAGTCACGTCAATGTATGTCCAAGGGTTTAATTTTTCGAGATTATTCGAAAGTCAATTTTTGAAAAGGCAAATATCTCCCGATCTGTAGGAATCTGAGAGACAAAAGTTATGTCACTTTGAGGGAACGTATATGTCAACTTCATGTCAGAGTCACGTCAATGTATGTCTAAGGGTTTGAAGGATAGAGACATTTTAATTTTTCGAGATTATTCGAAAGTCAATTTATGAAAAGGCAAATATCTTCCGATCTGTAGGAATCTTAGAAACAAAACTTATGTCACTTTTTAGGGAACGCATATGTAAACTTCATGTCAGAGTCACGTCAATGTATGTAAAAGGGTTTGGAGGATAGAGACATTTGAATTTTTCGAGATTATTCGAAAGTCAATTTTTAAAAGGCAAATATCTCCCGATCTGTAGGAATCTGAGACAAAACTTATGCCACTTTCAGGGAACGTATATGTCAACTTCATGTCAGATTCTCGTCAATGTATGTCCAAGGGTTTGGAGGATAGAGACATTTTAATTTTTCGAGATTATTCGAAATTCAATTTTTAAAAGGCAAATATCTCCCGATCAGTAGGAATCTGAAAGACAAAGCTTATGTCACTTTGAGGGAAAGTATATGTCAACTTCCTGTCAGAGTCACGTCAATGTATGTCCAAGGGTTTGGAGGATAGAGACATTTGAATTTTTCGAGATTATTCGAAAGTCAATTTTTAAAAGGCAAATATCTCCCGATCTGAAGGAATCTGAGACAAAACTTATGCCACTTTGAGGGAACGTATATGTCAACTTCATGTCAGATTCTCGTCAATGTATGTCCAAGGGTTTGGAGGATAGAGACATTTGAATTTTTCGAGATTATTCGAAAGTCAATTTTTAAAAGGCAAATATCTCCCGATCTGTAGGAATCTGAATTACAAAACTTATATCACTTTGAGGGAACTTATATGTCAAATTCCTGTCAGAGTCACGTCAATGTATGTCCAAGGGTTTGGAGGATAGAGACATTTAAATTTTTCGAGATTATTCGAAAGTCAATTTTTAAAAGGCAAATATCTCCCGATCAGTAGGAATCTGAAAGACAAAGCTTATGTCACTTTGAGGGAACGTATATGTCAACTTCCTGTCAGAGTCACGTCAATGTATGTCCAAGGGTTTGGAGGATAGAGACATTTTAATTTTTCGAGATTATTCGAAAGTCAATTTTTGAAAAGGCAAATATCTATCGATCTGTAGGAATCTGAAAGACAAAGCTTATGTCACTTTGAGGAAATGTATATGTCAGAGTCAAATCAGAGTCACGTCAATGTATGTCCAAGGGTTTGGAGGATAGAGACATTTTAATTTTTCGAGATTATTCGAAAGTCAATTTTTGAAAAGGCAAATATTTCCCGATCTGTAGGAATCTGAGACAAAACTTATGTCACTTTGAGGGAACGTATATGTCAACGTCAAGGCAGAGTCACGTCAATGTATGTCCAAGGGTTTAATTTTTCGAGATTATTCGAAAGTCAATTTTTGAAAAGGCAAATATCTCCCGATCTGTAGGAATCTGAGAGACAAAAGTTATGTCACTTTGAGGGAACGTATATGTCAACTTCATGTCAGAGTCACGTCAATGTATGTCTAAGGGTTTGAAGGATAGAGACATTTTAATTTTTCGAGATTATTCGAAAGTCAATTTAAGAAAAGGCAAATATCTTCCGATCTGTAGGAATCTTAGAAACAAAACTTATGTCACTTTGAGGGAACATATATGTCATCGTCATGTCAGGGTCACGTCAATGTATGTCCAAGGGTTTAGAGGATAGAGACATAGTAATTTTACGAGATTATTCGAAAGTCATTTTTTGAAAAAACAAATATCTCCCGATCTGTAGGATTCTGAGAGACAAATCCTATGTCACTTTGAGGGAACGTATATGTCAACTTCATGTCAGAGTCACGTCAATGTATGTCCAAGGGTTTGGAGGATAGAGACATTTCAATTTTTCGAGATTATTCGAAATTCAATTTTTGAAAAAGCAAATATCTCCCGATCTCTAGGAATCTGAGAGACATAACTGATGTCGCTTTGAAGGAACGTATATGTCAACTTCAATGTCAGAGTCACGTAAATGTATGTCCAAGGGTTTGGAGGATAGAGGCATTTTAATTTTTCGAGATTATACGAACGTCAATTTTTGAAAAGGCAAATATCTCTCGATCTGTAGGAATCTGAAAGACAAAACTTATGTTTCTTTGAGGGAATGTATATGTCACAGTCAAGTCAGAGTCACGTCAAAGTATGTCCAAGGGTTTGGATGATAGAGACATTTTAATTTTTCGAAATTATTCGAAAGTCAATTTTTGAAAAAGCAAATATCTCCCGATCTGTAGGAATCTGATAGACAAAACTTATGTCACTTTGAGGGAAGGTATATGTCAACTTCATGTCAGAGACACGTAAATGTATGTCAAAGGGTTTGGAGGATAGAGACATCTTGATTTTTCGAGGTTATTCGAAAGTCAATTTTTGTGAAGGCAAATATCTCCCGATCTGTAGGAATCTAAGAGACAAACCTTATGTCACTTTGAGGGAACGTGTATGTCAACTTCATGTCAGAGTCACGTCAATGTGTGTCCAAGGGTTTGGAGGATAGAGACATTTAAATTTTTAGAGATTATTCGAAAGTCAATTTTTGAAAAGCAAATATCTCCCGATCTGTAGGAATCTGAGAGACAAAACTTATGTCACGTTGAGGGAACGTATATGACAACTTCATCTCAGAGTCACGTCAATGTATGTCTAAGGGTTTGAAGGATAGAGACATTTTAATTTTTCGAGATTATTCGAAAGTCGATTTTTGAAAAGGCAAATATCTCCCGATCTGTAGGAATCTGAGAGACAAAACTTATGTGACTATAAGGGAACGTATATGTCAGAGTCAAGTCAGAGTCACGTCAATGTAAGTCGAAGGGTTTGGAGGATAGAGACATCTAAATGCTTGGAGATTATTCGAAAGCCAATTTGTGAAGAGGTAAATATCTTCCGATCTGTAGGAATCTCAGAAACAAAACTTATGTCACTTTAAGGGAACATATATGTCATCGTCATATCAGGGTCACGTGAATGTATGTCCAAGGGTTTAGAGGATAGAGACATTTTAATTTTTCGAGATTATTCGAAAGTCGATTTTTGAAAAGGCAAATATCTCCCGATCTGTAATAATCTGAGAAATAAAACTTAAGTCACTTTAAGGAAACGTATATGTCAACGTCAAGTCAGAGTCACGTCAATGTATGTCCAAGGGTTTGGAGGATAGAGACATTTTAATTTTTCGAGATTATTCGAAAGTCAATTTTTGAAAAGGCAAATATATCCCGATCTGTAGGAATCTCAGCAACAAAACTTATATCACTTTAAGGGAACGTTTATGTCAACTTCATGTCAGAGTCACGTCAAAATATGTCTAAGGGTTTGGAGGATAGAGACATTTTAATTTTTCGAGATTATTCCAAAGTCAATTATTGAAGAGGCAAATATCTCCCGATCTGTAGGAATCTGAGAGACAAAACTGATGTCACTTTGTGGGAAGGTATATGTCATCGTCATGTAAGAGTCTTGTCAATGTATGTCCATGGGTTTGGAGGATAGAGACATTTTAATTTTTCGAGATTATTCGAAAGTCAATTTTTGAAAAGGCAAATATCTCCCGATCTGTAGGAATCTGAGACAAAACTTATGTACTTTGAGGGAATGTATATGTCAGAGTCAAGTCAGAGTCACGTCAATGTATGTCCAAGGGTTTGGAGGATAGAGACATTTTAATTTTGCGAGATTTTTCGAAAGTCAATTTTTGAAAAGGCAAATATCTCCCGATCTGTAGGAATCTGAGAGACAAAACTTATGTCACTTTGAGGGAACGTATATGTCAACTTTATGTCAGAGTCACGTCAATGTATGTCTAAGGGTTTGAAGGATAGAGACATTTTAATTTTTCGAGATTATACGAAAGTCAATTTTTGAAAAGGTAAATATCTTCCGATCTGTAGGAATCTCAGAAAGAAAACTTATGTCACTTTGAGGGAACATATATGTCATCGTCATGTCAGGGTCACGTCAATGTATGTCCAAGGGTTTAGAGGATAGAGACATAGTAATTTTACGAAATTATTCGAAAGTCAATTTTTGAAAAGGCAAATAACTCCCGATCTGTAGGATTCTGAGAGACAAATCCTATGTCACTTTGAGGGAACGTATATGTCAACTTCATGTCAGAGTCACGTCAATGTATGTCCAAGGGTTTGAAGGATAGAGACATTTCAATTTTTCGAGATTATTCGAAATTCAATTTTTGAAAAAGCAAATATCTCCCGATCTCTAGGAATCTGAGAGACATAACTGATGTCGCTTTGAAGGAACGTATATGTCAACTTCAATGTCAGAGTCACGTAAATGTATGTCCAAGGGTTTGGAGGATAGAGGCATTTTAATTTTTCGAGATTATACGAACGTCAATTTTTGAAAAGGCAAATATCTCTCGATCTGTAGGAATCTGAAAGACAAAACTTATGTTTCTTTGAGGGAATGTATATGTCACAGTCAAGTCAGAGTCACGTCAAAGTATGTCCAAGGGTTTGGATGATAGAGACATTTTAATTTTTCGAGATTATTCGAAAGTCAATTTTTGAAAAAGCAAATATCTCCCGATCTGTAGGAATCTGATAGACAAAACTTATGTCACTTTGAGGGAAGGTATATGTCAACTTCATGTCAGAGACACGTAAATGTATGTCAAAGGGTTTGGAGGATAGAGACATCTTGATTTTTCGAGGTTATTCGAAAGTCAATTTTTGTGAAGGCAAATATCTCCCGATCTGTAGGAATCTAAGAGACAAACCTTATGTCACTTTGAGGGAACGTGTATGTCAACTTCATGTCAGAGTCACGTCAATGTGTGTCCAAGGGTTTGGAGGATAGAGACATTTAAATTTTTAGAGATTATTCGAAAGTCAATTTTTGAAAAGCAAATATCTCCCGATCTGTAGGAATCTGAGAGACAAAACTTATGTCACGTTGAGGGAACGTATATGACAACTTCATCTCAGAGTCACGTCAATGTATGTCTAAGGGTTTGAAGGATAGAGACATTTTAATTTTTCGAGATTATTCGAAAGTCGATTTTTGAAAAGGCAAATATCTCCCGATCTGTAGGAATCTGAGAGACAAAACTTATGTGACTTTAAGGGAACGTATATGTCAGAGTCAAGTCAGAGTCACGTCAATGTAAGTCGAAGGGTTTGGAGGATAGAGACATCTAAATGCTTGGAGATTATTCGAAAGCCAATTTGTGAAGAGGTAAATATCTTCCGATCTGTAGGAATCTCAGAAACAAAACTTATGTCACTTTAAGGGAACATATATGTCATCGTCATATCAGGGTCACGTGAATGTATGTCCAAGGGTTTAGAGGATAGAGACATTTTAATTTTTCGAGATTATTCGAAAGTCGATTTTTGAAAAGGCAAATATCTCCCGATCTGTAATAATCTGAGAAATAAAACTTAAGTCACTTTAAGGAAACGTATATGTCAACGTCAAGTCAGAGTCACGTCAATGTATGTCCAAGGGTTTGGAGGATAGAGACATTTTAATTTTTCGAGATTATTCGAAAGTCAATTTTTGAAAAGGCAAATATATCCCGATCTGTAGGAATCTCAGCAACAAAACTTATATCACTTTAAGGGAACGTTTATGTCAACTTCATGTCAGAGTCACGTCAAAATATGTCTAAGGGTTTGGAGGATAGAGACATTTTAATTTTTCGAGATTATTCCAAAGTCAATTATTGAAGAGGCAAATATCTCCCGATCTGTAGGAATCTGAGAGACAAAACTGATGTCACTTTGTGGGAAGGTATATGTCATCGTCATGTAAGAGTCTTGTCAATGTATGTCCATGGGTTTGGAGGATAGAGACATTTTAATTTTTCGAGATTATTCGAAAGTCAATTTTTGAAAAGGCAAATATCTCCCGATCTGTAGGAATCTGAGACAAAACTTATGTACTTTGAGGGAATGTATATGTCAGAGTCAAGTCAGAGTCACGTCAATGTATGTCCAAGGGTTTGGAGGATAGAGACATTTTAATTTTGCGAGATTTTTCGAAAGTCAATTTTTGAAAAGGCAAATATCTCCCGATCTGTAGGAATCTGAGAGACAAAACTTATGTCACTTTGAGGGAACGTATATGTCAACTTTATGTCAGAGTCACGTCAATGTATGTCTAAGGGTTTGAAGGATAGAGACATTTTAATTTTTCGAGATTATACGAAAGTCAATTTTTGAAAAGGTAAATATCTTCCGATCTGTAGGAATCTCAGAAAGAAAACTTATGTCACTTTGAGGGAACATATATGTCATCGTCATGTCAGGGTCACGTCAATGTATGTCCAAGGGTTTAGAGGATAGAGACATAGTAATTTTACGAAATTATTCGAAAGTCAATTTTTGAAAAGGCAAATAACTCCCGATCTGTAGGATTCTGAGAGACAAATCCTATGTCACTTTGAGGGAACGTATATGTCAACTTCATGTCAGAGTCACGTCAATGTATGTCCAAGGGTTTGAAGGATAGAGACATTTAAATTTTTCGAGATTATTCGAAAGTCAATTTTTGAAAAGGCAAATATCTCCCGATCTGTAGCAATCCGAGAGACAAAACTTATGTCACTTTGAGGGAACGTATATGTCAACGTCATGTCAGAGTCACGTCAATGTATGTCCAAGTGTTTGGAGGGTAGAGGCATTTTAATTTTTCGAGATTATTCGAAAGTCAATTTTTGAAAAGGCAAATATCTCCCGATCTGTAGGAATCTGAGAGACAAAACTTATGTCACTTTGAGGGAACGTATATGTCAACTTCATGTCAGAGTCTCGTCAATGTAAGTCGAAAGGTTTGGAGGATACAAACATCTTAATGTTTCGAGATTATTCTAAAGTCAATTTTTGAAAATGCAAATATCTCCCGATCTGTAGGAATCTCAGCGAAAAAACTAATGTCACTTTAAGGGAACGTATATGTCAACTTCATGTCAGAGTCACGTCAATATATGTCCAAGGGTTTGGAGGATAGAGACATTTTAATTTTTCGAGATTATTCGAAAGTCAATTCTTGAAGAGGCAAATATCTCCCGATCTGTAGGAATCTGAGAGACAAATCTCATGTCAGTTTGAGGGAACATATATGTCATCGTCATGTAAAAGTCACGTCAATATAAGTCCAAGGGTTTGCAGGATTGAGAACTTTTAATTTTTGAAGGGCATTCGAAAGTCAATTTTTCAAAGGCATATATCTGCCGATCTGCAGGAAACTCAGAGAGAAAACTTATATCAGTTTGAGGTATCATATATGTCATCGTCATGTCAAAGTCACTTCAATGTAAGTACAACGGTTTGCAGGATAGAGAACTTTTAATTTGTGAAGGTTATTCGGAAGTCAATTTTTCAAAGGCATATATCTCCCGATATGTAGGAAACTGAGAGACAACAATCATGTCAGTTTCATGTAACGTAAATGTCATCGTCATATCAGAGTCACGTCAATGTAAGTCCAAGTGTTTGCAGGATAGAGAACTTTTAATTTTTCAGGGGTATACGAAACTCACTTTTTCAAAGGCATATATCTCCCGATATCTACGAAACTGAGAGACGCAACTCATGACAGTTTGAGGTTACGTATATATCATCGTCACGTCAGAGTCACGTCAATGTTAATCCAAGTGTTTGCAGGATAGAGAACTTTTAATTTTTGAAATTTATTCGAAAGTTAATTTTTCAAAGGCATATATCTCCCGATCTGTAGGAACCTGAAGGTCAAAACTGATGTCAGTTTAAGGTAACAGATATGTCATCTTCATTTCAAAGTGACGTCATTGTAATTCCAAGGGTTTGCAGGATAGAGAACTTTTAATTTTTGAAAGTTATCCGAAAGTCAATGTTTCAAAGGCATATATCTCCCGATCTGTAGGAAACTGAGATACACAACTCATGTCAGTTTGAGGTAACGTATATAACATCGTCATGTCAGAGTCACGTCCTTGTAAGTACAAGGGTTTGGAGGATAGTGACTTTTCAATGTTTCAAGGGTATTCGAAACTCACTTTTTCAAAGGCATATATCTCCCGATCTGTATGAATCTGAGAGACAAAACTTATGTCACTTTCGAGGTAACGTATATGTCATAGTCATGGCAGGGTCACGACAATGTAAGTACAAGGTGTTGGAAGATAGAGACCTTTTAATTCTTCAAGGGTATTCGAAAGTCAACTTAAAAAGGAATATATCTCCCGATCTGTAGGAATCTGAGAGACATAACTCATGTATTTTTTTTAAACTATATGTCATCGCCATGTCAGAGTCCTGTGAATGTAAGTCCAAGAGTTTCAAAATAGAGAACTTTTAATTTTTCAAGGTTATTCGAAATTCAATTTTTCATAGTCTTGACAAAGAATACTTTTAAATGGAGACTTTGCTGCATCATTTAATATCGGTCTATGTCCACTTTTGTGTCAGGTTTGTTTAGCTTTTTTTTCAACTTATATTATGTTTTCGTTGCGTCTGCTGATAAACAAGACTAATATTGCAACATTGAATATGTTCATGCCAAAATGACTCAAGTGCAAGGTTACCGTATTATAAAGTTTTTTCCGAAAAGAACTATTTTCAGCATTAAAAATAGTTTCGCAGATGAACTCCGAAGTCTAGCGGTCGGAATTGGCACTTATACTTTAACACCAAGAAACCAACGTAGTTATTAAGTTTCTTTCATGCAACTGCATTATACATCTTGAGCAAAAGTTACATTACAATTTAAAAGAATTAATGATGTTTTATTTAGGTAAAGTACTCGAAAACAAATTTCTCTACAACCTTGGGCAAAAATTCAAATTTCCCAACGTACTTCTGGAGTTTCCAGGCTTTTCCCTAAAAGACGTGCAGATCCTATGAATTATTATTGGCGGATTACAATCGTAGGACGCGTGCTTTTTGCTGTTCTGTATATGATGAAACGCATTCATCGACCGCTGCAGAACGTCCTTACCAAATAAGATTTGAGGAGCAGTCTCCTAGCAGTGTATTCAATATTATGTGGCATTCGCAGTTCAAGAGGATGAAGAATTCTTCGGGAACATACCGTGTTTACTGAAGAAACTACGTTTCATGATTTGGTTAGTAAACATTTCTAACCATGCGGGGATCAGAATCGCCCGGGTTCGTAGTTGAACATCATCACCGCTTTCCGAAACTGAACAGCTATAAACAAAAACTTTGATGTTGGACCACTGTTGTAAAGCAATCTATTTTCCAATACGTGGTCTGAATAAAAACCTTTTAAATCTATACTGTAATTTGCAGTCGCCCTTCAACGTTCGTGCCGCTTGATTTCAACTTTAGTCAAACGCCGCACACAGTTTTTATTAAAAAGCTGTTTATCAATCTCCTACTCACCACTCCTACGAGATGACCTCGAAGATACTTGTCTTCTTAGCGCATGGAGACCGCACGCATAAGAACAAAGACTGCAGACCAACCAAGTCCTCACAATAGCAAATTATGAACGACACACGCAAAACAGTCAAACTGGGCACCAGAACAGCATTCAGCACAAGGCATACGTAAGAAACAGATGAGTCTTCACAGCCAATATGTCTTTTTAAGAAATGTAGACTATTTCACAAGAATAAAATGCACATCACTTGGCTTGTAAATCTTAATTTGTGGCAATGACATTAAAGAATCTATACACATCGCAGTATTGATCCCGAAGATTATAAATGTTACGAATAAAATCACAGATAATATCCAACTGACAACGAAATGACATAGTCAGCACATCATCAATATTATTAAATTAAAATTAAAACTGTTTTCGAAGGAATTGTGAATACCTTTCAGAAGTTTATTTGGCCATGTGTCGGACAGTTTCACTTGCAATGGTCAAATGAACATTAGTTCATTCGTAACAGACCCTTTTATACATATCTGAAACTAAAGAAATTTTGTGATCTTGTTTCAGCTCAAAAGTTCCCTAACCAAACTCATGATTTTAATTTGGTTTTAATGCACGTTTACAATGAACCACGGTTAGCCCATGTTACATTTTGTGGCGACTTCAGTGGATACAAAACCAGTTACTTGTATCACCTAAACTGACAACAGTCTATTAGTCTTAACAAATTGCTTTACTGTAGTAATGATCTTCATGTATTCATTGAAAATAAGGACATAACGTGTTAAAACCTTTCATCTTGCGTATCATGTCATTAAATATGATTTATAATTAGGATCACACAGCAAATTAAATATTCAAAGTAAAATGTTTCGTAAACCAACTTCACAACTCTTCTTTAATATTGGCAATGGTTTCTCGAAAATCTCTCACTGTTTATGGAAGTCACAATCACACGCCACGTGTCAAATCCTGAGCCCCTATCGTCAACACCAATAACGGTGAACCAGCAGGCTTACATCCTACGGCCACAACCTGCGACAAGCGACTGTGACACTGCTCAGAACCGGCGAGCAACTGAGGGGAACGCGCATCGCGAACAGAGACACCGCGCACAGTTACGGGAATTGTCTGAAGATGAATAGGTCTCCGATTTAAGAAGTTTCAAAACGTCGCCGTGTAGAAAGAATATCACAACTGAAGATTTGTGTCTTCTGGGTTGTTGCGCTGTGTAGTCTGGTAGATGTTAACCAACGTTTCAGAGGTCATATTGCCTTCGTCATCAGGGCGATGATTCGTTGGTAAACATCTACCATACTACACGGCGCAACAACCCAGAAGGCAGAAATCTTCATACTCATCGCTCTGATGATGGCGGCAGTATGACCTCTGAAACGTTGGTTAACATCGACCAGACTACACAGCGTAACAACCCAGAAGACAGAAATTGTCATACTCATCGCCCTGATGATGGAGGCAGTATGACCTCTGAAACGTTGGTAAACATCTACCAGACTACACAGCACAACAACCCAGAAGACAGAAATCTTCATACTCTGATGACGGAGGCAGTATGACCTCTGAAACGTTGGTAAACATCTACCAGACTACACGGCGCAACAACCCAGAAGACAGAAATCTTCATACTCATCGCCCTGATGACGGAGGCAGTATGACCTCTGAAACGTTGGTTAACATCGACCAGACCACACAGCGCAACAACCCAGAAGACAGAAATCTTCATACTCACCGCTGTAAAAAGCTGAAATCTTACAATATCACACCTTCTTTAGGGCATTTATCCGATCGAGATACGCTTTTCATTTCATCATAACATATTTTAATTTCATCCATCCCTCATTCTACCCATGTTCACTATTTCGCTATTCTTTTACGTGCATATGACCCACTAACTTATTTTAATCGATCTTGTTTGAGAATGGTCCCCACCACAGTTACATGATCCTACTCCACTTTCCTTACAGGGTGTTAAAAAAATGGTATTTAGAACACATGACTGGCTCATTAATCGACGAATGAATAACGACCCCAAGGTCTGAAACTGGAGATACAGAGTTTTAACAGCCAATAACAAAGTACTTAATGACAAGGCAATCCAACGTAAGGGACAAGTAATCTTCACATAACTTTATGCGTGCGTGCGTGTGAAAATACGGTTAATGTAATTATTTACGCAGCTTCTTAGAAAGGGCCCAGCATGTTTCGATCCTAGTGGGTCAACTTCAGTGACATTTACTGATTATAAGAACGTGAACAGGAAGTTCTTCAATACCTTCATTTGTGCGACTTCCTTCGTGCCACATTTCTTTAGTGTTCTGTTTGACGATAGGTCCATACGAACAGGATCCTTCCATCTCTTTCTCGGACTGGGACCTGTTCATATACGTTCTTGGCAGATGATCCAGAAGTGGTTTGCCATTGCCTTCTTCTGTGTGTGAATGGAGTAATTGTTGGGATTCCACGGAGGAAAACTCCGTGTTGCCTAGACCACGGCCTTGCCCAACACAAGTTATAAATTAGGGCACCGCCGGGAATCAAACCCTAGGCCTCAGGATTACAAGGCCAGCGTTCTAACGGCTAGACGACCGTGCGACATACTAAAATAAAATTTCCAATACTTCACACCAGTAAAGTCGTCATTCGCAGATGGCTGTCTTCTGGGTTGTTGCGCTTTGTAGTCTGGTAGTAGTTCAACGACGTTTTCAGAGGTCCTTGCTGCCTCCATCATCACCATCATTATTTATACGAAGCACTATCCAGAAACAGAAGCACAGTTTGCATTTTCATAAGCCCTTGTTACGTAGTCAAAGTTTTCGTCTCTTTTGATTACCGACATCCCAGTCTGGCGCGTGCGGTCAGAAGGGCACTGAACACAAATATCCAGCCCTTGCATGGTACATATATGAAATATCGCCTGCTGCAACTTTTTACGGCCATATGTATGCATGATTGTGGGATGTGTTCGTATAACACATTCTCTGTCCAAGAGCTGTCAAGATGAATACTGAAGCTGTATAACTTTCGATTGAAAGAACACATTTCTAGGCTCGTTCAGACTGAAAAGTTTCAAAAATGCTCCTGATGGCTTCTCCGTGTTTCCCTGTCTCTTTGTCAACAAATCGAGAATTGCAATATGTATTTTAATTACATTGATATTGGCAAATTAGAGACATTCTAGTCTTAGCTAATGCGAAGGTTTCGATAGCAAGTGGACAGATATGAGATTTGTGTCACAACACAATTTTTGTGTTTTTTTATTATTGTTTTTCTGCGTCATCTCAGCTCGAGAAACATTAGACTGACTCCGGTAGTACAGTGAAATCTATAGCCATCGTTCCTCGAACTAACGTTTTACCGCAAGCATCGTCGGTCTTGTTCGGTCCCAGATACATCCCATATAGAATAATGTTACATTTTCCCGTTTCTATCGTTCCTCGAACTATCATGTATTTCCTATGGTGACAGCCAAATAAATTCCAGATGTACAAGATTTACAGAGGTTGGACCTGTTTAAATGTGACGATAGTGTGGATATGTATACAAAATGAATATATTTTTAACAAACAGGATATTTGTAATATCTCGATACATTTCAAAATAAAATTTTAACATTTGTATTCTATTACGTCTTAATGCTTTTTAAAAAAAAGCACGAAGGCATCAAATTCGTGAGGTGGAGGTTGCGCAAAGTCGGATACGACCAGTTATCAATAATGATATTACGCGCAAACACAATCCCCATTTAACACAAATAATGCTTATATGCGTGTAGTACATCATAATACGTCTAAAATTACATGTTTCCAGAAGAATTATTTCCTGCAAAATTGATGCAGTGTAGATGTTGACGCAAATACGTTAAAGATTCATGCGTAACGATGACCAAATCTAACTCACTATAAATAAGTATCATGTAACGAAAGAATTGGAAAAAACATACGTGAATGTTAGTACGCCATTAATTAATATAAATCGATTCACAAAAAAAATTGAATATAAATCTCTGGTACATTAATTGCAATGCTTGGTGGGCGCGGAATTCGTGACGCACGTCAAACTTGTGGTAACATATTGGTGTCCTATGTCAAATGTCAAAAAATATATCGAAAATATTGCCTCACATTTACTCGAGGACACGACGTACAAACACAGAGACGCAGTCCATCGGAGAAATACGGAAACAAAGATATGATGTGCCACCTGTGATGACCTCAATGGAAAGAAATCAATACTTTCAAATATCATCGAGGACCAATCGGAAGTCAGTCAGTACAGATTTTGTCTTGGAACAATCGTCTAGTCCCGGTTGAATACTCTCCATTAAACGGCGGTTGGAATTATTTGATTTCGGTCGGTCAGTATCAACGTAACTTTGTGCTCTAGAAATAGAGTTCTTCGGGACCATTAACAAGATTAATTACCACCGTTCAATCACGTATTAACGGGTGTTACATGCAGTGAATCTCAGTGAAAGGATGTCTTCTCTGTGACGTGTGAGAATAGAAACAAGTGAACACCAATCCAACATAACATGCAAGAATAAGTTCGGTTCGACACATTGAGATATACGACTTCAGTGAAAGGACATTTGCATGCCATGTGTGCTCAATAAAGACGTTTGTACGAGTTAGTAACACGTAAATCATATACAGATATCGCGTATGTGCAGTAGCTGGAACTACGTAATTTGAAAACATTTATTCTTTTTAACGATGACTGGGGTCACTGTAGTAATTACATGTAAGTAATTTAAAATTAAATAAATATTTTAATAAATTCTTCTTTGGTGTGACAACATATATACTTCCACAATGAAACATTCAATAGCATCATATTTAAGTGATAAGTCATTGGTGTACTTGCAATTACTGAAAGTATGTGTCCAATAAAATATCCTTGTAAAAAAATTTAATTAGGTATGAAAGTGAAGCCCAGAATATAATATACTTCTTAAGGTGACGGAATCGAATTTTTGAGTATTTAATAATTTACAATTAACCATATCGAGCTCAAGCTGTTCTCACATGCGCACGTCATACGACTGCACTGCGCAACAACGTCTGCGCAGGTGCCTCGCTAACCTAATCTAACCCAAACCAACGAAAACGGTGTAATCCGCATCAGTGCAAAATAGTTTCCTGCGCACGAATTTTGGAAAAAACGTATCGATGCTCAGAAATTATTGAAATTTTGCTTGGACGTCATGCCACAGGTAAGTTAATGATATACATACTCTACTATGTCTTATTGCTTTTTCGAAATTCGCACGAATCCATCAAAGTCGTGAGGCGGATGGTGTGCAAAGTCGGCCACGACCACTTATCAATAATGATATTACGCGCTCACACAATCCCCATATAACACAAATAGTGCTTATATGCGTGTAGTACATCATAACACGTCTAAAATTACATAATGTTTCCACAAGAATTATTTCCTTCAAAATTGATGCAGTGTAGATGTTGACGCAAATACGTAGCAGATTCATGCGTAAAGATGACACAATCTAACTCACTATAAATAAGTATCATATAACGAAAGAATTGGAATAAAAATACGTGAATGATAGTACGCCATTAATTAATATAAATCGCCACACAAAAGGAATTGTATATAAATCTCTGGTATATTTATTGCAATGCTTGGTGGGCTTGGAATTCGTGGCGCACGTCAAACTTGTGGTAACATATTGGTGTCCTATGTCAAATGTCAAAAAATATAACGAAAATATTGCCTCACATTTACTCGAGGACACGACGTACAAACACAGACACGCAGTCCATCGGAGAAATACGGAACCAAAGATATGACGTGCCATCTGTGATGATTTCAATGGAAAGAAATCAATACTTTAGAATGGAATCGAGGACCAATCGGAAGTCAGTCAGTACAGATTTTGTCATGGAACAGTCGGCTGGTCCCGGTTGAATACTCTCCTTTAAACGGTGGTTGGAAATATTTGATTTCGGTCGGTCAGTATCAACGTAAATTTGTGCTCCAGAAATAGAGTTCTTCGGGACCATTAACAAGATTAATTACCACCGTTCAATCACGTATTAACGGTTGCTACATGCAGTGAATCTCAGTGAAAGGATGTCTTCTCCGCGACGTGTGAGAATAGAAACAAGTGAACACCAATCCAACATAACATGCAAGAATAAGTGCGGTTCGGCCAATTGAGATATACGACTTCAGTGAAAGGACATTTGCATGCCATGTGTGCTCAGTAAAGACGTTTGTACGAGTTAATAACTCGTAAATCATATACAGATATCGCGTATGTGCAGAAGCTGGAACTACGTAATTTGAAAAAAATTATTCTTCATAACGATTACTGGGGTCACTGTAGTAATTACATGTAGAGTAATTTAAAATTAAATAAATATTTTAATAAATTCTTCTTTGGTGTGACAACATATATACTTCCACAACGAAATATTTAATAGCATCATATTTAAGTGATAAGTCATTGGTGTACTAGCAAATACTGAAAGTATGTGTCCAACGTATATGTCAACTTCATGTCAGAGTCTTGTCAATGTATGTCCGAGAGTTTGGAGGATAGAGACATTTTAATTTTTCGAGATTATTCGAAAGCCAATTTTTGAAATGGCAAATATCTCCCGATCTGTAGGAATCTGAGAGACAAAACTTATGTGACTTTGAGGGAACGTATATGTCAACTTCGTGTCAGAGTCACGTCAATGTATGTCCAAGGGTTTGGAGGATAGAAATATTTTAATTATTCGAGATTATTCGAAAGTCAATTTCTTAAAAGGCAAATATCTCCCGATCTGTAGGAATCTGAGAGACAAAACGTATGTCACCTTGAGGGAACGTATATGTCAACTTCATTTCAGATTCACGTCAATGTGTGTCCAAGGGTTTGGAGGATAGAGACATTTAAATTTTTCGAGATTATTCGAAAGTCAATTTTTGAAAAGGCAAATATCTCCCGATCTGTAGGAATCTGAGAGACAAACCTTATGTCACTTTGAGAAAACGTATATGTCATCGTCATGTCAGAGTCACGTCAATGTAAGTCGAAGGGTTTGGAGGATACAGACATTTTAATTTTTCGAGATTATTCGAAAGTCAATTTTTGAAAAGGCAAATATCTCCCGATCAGTAGGAATCTGAGAGACAAAACGTATGTCACTTTGAGGGAACGTATATGTCAACTTGATGTCAGAGTCACGTCATTGTATGTCCAAGGGTTTGGAGGATAGAGATATTTTAATTTTTCGAGATTATTCGAAAATCAATTTATGAAAAGGCAAATATCTCCCAATCTGTAGGAATCTGAGAGACAAAACTTATGTCACTATGAGGGAACGTATATGTCAGCTTCATGTCAGAGTCACGTCAATGTATGTCCAAGGGTTTGGAGGATAGAGACATTTTAATTTTTCGAGATTATTTAAAAGTAAATTTATGAAAAGGCAAATATCTCCCGATCTGTAGGTATCTGAGAGACAAAACTTATGTCACTTTGAGGGAACGTAAATGTCATCGTCATGTCAGAGTCACGTCAATGTATGTCCAAGGGTTTGGAGGATAGAGACATTTTAATTTTCGAGATTATTCGAAAGTCAATTTTTGAAAAGGCAAATATCTCCCGATCTGTAGGAATCTGTGAGACAAACCTTATGTCACTTTGTGGGAACGTATATGTCAACTTCACATCAGAGCCACGTCAATGTATGTCCAAGGGTTTGGAGGTTAGAGACACTCAAATTTTTCGAGATTATTCGAAAAACAATTTTTGAAAAGGCAAATATCTCCCGATCTGTAGGAATCTGAGAGACAAAACTTATGTCACTTTGAGGGAACGTATATGTCAACTACATGTCAGAGTCACGTCTATGTACGTCCAAGGGTTTGGAGGATAGAGACATTTTAATTTTTCGAGATTATTCTAAAGTCAATTTTTGAAAAGGCAAATATCTCCCGATCTGTAGGAATCTGAGAGACAACACTTTTATCACTTTGAGGGAACGTAAATGTCATCGTCATGTCAGAGTCACGTCAATGTATGTCCAAGGGTTTGGAGGATAGAGACATTTTAATTTTCGAGATTATTCGAAAGTCAATTTTTGAAAAGGCAAATATCTCCCGATCTGTAGGAATCTGTGAGACAAACCTTATGTCACTTTGTGGGAACGTATATGTCAACTTCACATCAGAGCCACGTCAATGTATGTCCAAGGGTTTGGAGGATAGAGACACTCAAATTTTTCGAGATTATTCGAAAAACAATTTTTGAAAAGGCAAATATCTCCCGATCTGTAGGTATCTGAGAGACAAAACTTATGTCACTTTGAGGGAACGTAAATGTCATCGTCATGTCAGAGTCACGTCAATGTATGTCCAAGGGTTTGGAGGATAGAGACATTTTAATTTTCGAGATTATTCGAAAGTCAATTTTTGAAAAGGCAAATAACTCCCGATCTGTAGGAATCTGTGAGACAAACCTTATGTCACTTTGTGGGAACGTATATGTCAACTTCACATCAGAGCCACGTCAATGTATGTCCAAGGGTTTGGAGGATAGAGACACTCAAATTTTTCGAGATTATTCGAAAGACAATTTTTGAAAAGGCAAATATCTCCCGATCTGTAGGTATCTGAGAGACAAAACTTATGTCACTTTGAGGGAACGTATATGTCAACTACATGTCAGAGTCACGTCTATGTACGTCCAAGGGTTTGGAGGATAGAGACATTTTAATTTTTCGAGATTATTCTAAAGTCAATTTTTGAAAAGGCAAATATCTCCCGATCTGTAGGAATCTGAGAGACAAAACTTATGTCACTTTGAGGAAACGTAAATGTCATCGTCATGTCAGAGGCACGTCAATGTATGTCAAAGGGTTTGGAGGATAGACACATTTTAATTTTTCGAGATTATTCGTAATTCAATTTTTGAAAAGGTAAATATCTCCCGATCTGTAGGAATCTGAGATACAAACCAAATGTCACTTTGAGGGAACGTATATGTCAACTTCATGTCTGAGTCACGTCAATGTATGTCCAAGGGTTTGGAGGATAGAGACATTTTAATTTTTCGAGATTATTCGAAAGTCAATTTGTGGAAAGGCAAATATCTCGCGATATGTAATAATCTGAGAGACAAAACTTATGTCACTTTAAGGGAACGTATATGTAAACTTCATGTCTGAGTCACGTCAATGTATGTCCAAAGTTTTGGAGGATAGAGACATTTTAATTTTTCGAGATTATTCGAAAGTCAATTTGTGAAAAGGCAAATATCTCCCGATCTGTAGGAATCTGGGAAACAAAACTTATGTCACTTTAAGGGAAGGTATATGTCAACTTCATGTCAGAGTCACGTGAATGTATGTCCAAGTGTTTGGAGGATAGAGACATTTCAGTTTTTCGAGATTATTCGAAATTCAATTATTGAAATGGCAAATATCTCCCGATCTGTAGAATCTGAGAGACAAAACTTATGTCACTTTGAGGGAAAGTACTTGTCATAGTCATGTCAGAGTCACGTCAATGTATGTCCAAGGGTTTGGAGGATATAGACATTTAAATTTTTCGAGATTATTCGAAAGTGAATTATTCAAAGGCAAATATCTACCGATCTGTAGGAATCTGAGAGACTAAACTTATGTCACTTTGAGGGAACGCATATGTCATCGTCATGCCAAAGTCACGTCAATTTATGTCTAAGGCTTTGGAGAATAGAGACAATTTAACTTCTTCGAGATTATTCGAAAGTCAATTTTTGAAAAGTTAAATATCTCCCGATCTGTATTAATCTGAGAAACAAAACATATGTCACTTTTAGGGAACGTATATGTGATCGTCATATCAGAGTCAAGTCAATGTAAGTCCAAGAGTTTGCAGGATAGAGACATTTTAATTTTTCGAGATTATTCGAAAGTCAACTTCTGAAAAGGCAAATATCTCCCGATCTGTAGGAATCTTAGAGACAAAACTTATGTCACTTTGAGGGAACCTATAAGTCAACTTCATGTCAGAGTGACGTCAATGTATGTCCAAGGGTTTGGAGGATAGAGACATTTTAATTTATCGAGATTATTCGAAAGTCAATTTTTGAAAAGGCAAATATCTCCCGATCTGTAGGAATCTGAGAGACAAAACTTATGTTATTTTGAGGGAACCTATATGTCAACTTCATGTCAGAGTCACGTCAATGTATGTCCAAGGGTTTGGAGGATAGAGACATTTTAATGTTTCGAGATTATTCGTAAGTCAATTTTTGAAAAGGTAAATATCTCCCGATCTGTAGGAATCTGAGAGACAAACCAAATGTCACTTTGAGGGAACGTATATGTCAACTTCATGTCTGAGTCACGTCAATGTATGTCCAAGGGTTTGGAGGATAGAGACATTTAAATTTTTCGAGATTATTCGAAAGTCAATTTCTGAAAAGGCAAATATCTCCTGATCTGTAGGAATCTGAGAGACAAAACTTATGTCACTTTGAGGGAACGTATATGTCAACTTTATGTCAGGGTCTCGTAAATGTATGTCCAAGAGTTTGGTCAATAGAGACATTTTAATTTTTCGAGATTATTCGAAAGTCAATTTGTGAAAAGGCAAATATCTCCCGATCTGTAGGAATCTGGGAAACAAAACTTATGTCACTTTAAGGGAACGTATGTGTCAACTTCATGTCAGAGTCACGTGAATGTATGTCCAAGTGTTTGGAGGATAGAGACATTTCAGTTTTTCGAGATTATTCGAAATTCAATTTTTGAAAAGGCAATTATCTCCCGAGCTCTAAGAATCTGAGAGACATAACTTATGTCACTTTGAGGAAACGTATATGTCAACTTCATGTCAGAGTCACGTCAATGTATGTCCAAGGGTTTGGAGGATAGAGACATTTTAATTTTTCGAGATTATTCGAAAGTCAATTATTGAAAAGGCAATTATCTCCCGATCTCTATTAATCTGAGAGACAAAACTTATGTCACTTTGAGGGAACGTATATGTCAACTTCATGTCAGAGTCACGTCAATGTATGTCCAAGGGTTTGGAGGATAGAGACATTTTAATTTTTCGAGATTATTCGAAAGTCAATTTATGAAAAGCAAATATCTCCCCATCTGTAGGAATCTGAGAGACAACACTTATATCACTTTGAGGGAACGTAAATGTCATCGTCTTGTCAGAGTCACGTCAATGTATGTCCAAGGGTTTGGAGGATAGAGACATTTTAATTTTCGAGATTATTCGAAAGTCAATTTTTGAAAAGGCAAATATCTCCCGATCTGTAGGTATCTGAGAGACAAAACTTATGTCACTTTGAGGGAACGTATATGTCAACTACATGTCAGAGTCACGTCTATGTACGTCCAAGGGTTTGGAGGATAGAGACATTTTAATTTTTCGAGATTATTCTAAAGTCAATTTTTGAAAAGGCAAATATCTCCCGATCTGTAGGAATCTGAGAGACAAAACTTATGTCACTTTGAGGAAACGTAAATGTCATCGTCATGTCAGAGGCACGTCAATGTATGTCCAAGGGTTTGGAGGATAGACACATTTTAATTTTTCGAGATTATTCGTAATTCAATTTTTGAAAAGGTAAATATCTCCCGATCTGTAGGAATCTGAGATACAAACCAAATGTCACATTGAGGGAACGTATATGTCAACTTCATGTCTGAGTCACGTCATTGTATGTCCAAGGGTTTGGAGGATAGAGACATTTAAATTTTTCGAGATTATTCGAAAGTCAATTTGTGGAAAGGCAAATATCTCGCGATATGTAATAATCTGAAGGACAAAACTTATGTCACTTTAAGGGAACTTACCTGTCATAGTCATGTCAGAGTCACGTCAATGTATGTCCAATGGTTTGGAGGATAGAGACATTTAAATTTTTCGTGATTATTCAAAAGTCAATTTTTGAAAAGGCAAATATCTCCCGATCTGTAGGAATCTGAGAGACAAAATTTATGTCACTTTGAGGGAACGCATATGTCATCGTCATGCCAAAGTCACGTCAATTTATGTCCAAGGCTTTGGAGAATAGAGACAATTTAACTTCTTCGAGATTATTCGAAAGTCAATTTGTGGAAAGGCAAATATCTCCCGATCTGTATTAATCTGAGAAACAAAACATATGTCACTTTTAGGGAACGTATATGTGATCGTCATGTCAGAGTCAAGTCAATGTAAGTCCAAGAGTTTGGAGGATAGAGACATTTTAATTTTTCGAGATTATTCGAAAGTCAATTTCTGAAAAGGCAAATATCTCCCGATCTGTAGGAATCTGAGAGACAAAACTTATGTCACTTTGAGGGAACCTATAAGTCAACTTCATGTCAGAGTGACGTCAATGTATGTCCAAGGGTTTGGAGGATAGAGACATTTTAATTTTTCGAGATTATTCGTAAGTCAATTTTTGAAAAGGCAAATATCTCCCGATCTGTAGGAATCTGAGAGACAAAACTTATGTTATTTTGAGGGAACCTATATGTCAACTTCATGTCAGAGTCACGTCAATGTATGTCCAAGGGTTTGGAGGTTAGAGACATTTTAATGTTTCGAGATTATTCGTAAGTCAATTTTTGAAAAGGTAAATATCTCCCGATCTGTAGGAATCTGAGAGACAAACCAAATGTCACTTTGAGGGAAAGTATATGTCAACTTCATGTCTGAGTCACGTCAATGTATGTCCAAGGGTTTGGAGGATAGAGACATTTAAATTTTTCGTGATTATTCGAAAATCAATTTCTGAAAAGGCAAATATCTCCTGATCTGTAGGAATCTGAGAGACAAAACTTATGTCACTTTGAGGGAACGTATATGTCAACTTTATGTCAGGGTCTCGTAAATGTATGTCCAAGAGTTTGGACAATAGAGACATTTTAATTTTTCGAGATTATTTGAAAGTCAATTTGTGAAAAGGCAAATATCTCCCGATCTGTAGGAATCTGGGAAACAAAACTTATGTCACTTTAAGGGAACGTATGTGTCAACTTCATGTCAGAGTCACGTGAATGTATGTCCAAGTGTTTGGAGGATAGAGACATTTCAGTTTTTCGAGATTATTCGAAATTCAATTTTTCAAAAGGCAAATATCTCCCGAGCTCTAAGAATCTGAGAGACATAACTTATGTCACTTTGAGGAAACGTATATGTCAACTTCATGTCAGAGTCACGTCAATGTATGTATAAGGGTTTGGAGGATAGAGACATTTTAATTTTTCGAGATTATTCGAAAGTCAATTATTGAAAAGGCAATTATCTCCCGATCTCTATTAATCTAAGAGACAAAACTTATGTAACTTTGAGGGAACGTATATGTTAACTTCATGTCAGAGTCACGTCAATGTATGTCCAAGGGTTTGGAGGATAGAGACATTTTAATTTTTCGAGATTATTCGAAAGTCAATTTTTCAAAAGGCAAATATTTCCCGATCTGTAGGAATCTGAGAGACAAAACTTATGTCACTTTGAGGGATAGTTTATGGCATAGTCATGTGAGAGTCACGTCAATGTATGTCCAAGGGTTTGGAGGATATAGACATTTCAATTTTTCGAGATTATTCGAAAGTGAATTATTCAAAGGCAAATATCTACCGATCTGTAGGAATCTGAGAGACTAAACTTATGTCACTTTGATGGAACGCATATGTCATCGTCATGCCAGAGTCACGTCAATTTCTGTCCAAGGCTTTGGAGAATAGAGACAATTTAATTTCTTCGAGATTATTCGAAAGTCAATTTTTGAAAAGTTAAATATCTCCCGATCTGTATTAATCTGAGAAACAAAACATATGTCACTTTTAGGGAACGTATATGTGATCGTCATGTCAGAGTCACGTCAATGTAAGTCCAAGAGTTTGGAGGATAGAGACATTTTAATTTTTCGAGATTATTCGAAAGTCAATTTTTGAAAAGGCAAATATCTCCCGATCGGTAGGAATCTGAGAGACGAAACTTATGTCACTTTGAGGGAACGTATATGTCAACTTCACGTCAGAGTCACGTCAATGTATGTCCAAGGGTTTGGAGGATAGAGACATTTTAATTTTTCGAGATTATTCGAAAGTCAATTTTTTTTAATTCAAATATCTCCCGATCGGAAGGAATCTGAGAGACAAAACGTATGTTACTTTGAGGGAACCTATATGTCAACTTCATGTCAGAGTCACGTCAATGTATGTCCAAGGGTTTGGAGGATAGAGACATTTTAATTTTTCGAGATTATTCGAAAGTAAATTTCTGAAAAGGCAAATATCTCGCGATCTGTAAAAATCTGAGAGACAAAACTTATGTCACTTTAAGGGAACTTATATGTCAACTTCATGTCAGAGTCATGTCAATGTATGTCCAAGGGGTTGGAGGATAGTGACATTTTAATTTTTCGAGATTATTCGAAAGTCAATTTTTGAAAAGGCAAATATCTCCCGATCTGTAGCAAACTGAGATACAAAACTTATACACTTTGAGGGAACGTATATGTCAACTTCATGTGAGAGTCTCGTCAATGTAAGTCCAAGGGTTTCTAGGATAGAGGCATTTTAATTTTTCGAGATTATTCGAAAGTCAATTTTTGGAAAGGCAAATATCTCCCGATCTATAGTAATCTGAGAGACAGAACTTATGTAACTTTGAGGGAACTTACTTGTCATAGTCATGTCAGAGTCACGTAAATGTATGTCCAAGGGTTTGGAGGATAGAGACATTTAAATTTTTCGAGATTATTCGAAAGTCAATTTGTGAAAAGGCAAATATCACCCGATCTGTAGGAATCTGGGAAACAAAACTTATGTCACTTTAAGTGAACGTATATGTCAACTTCATGTCAGAGTCACGTCAATTTATGTCCAAGGGTTTGGAGGATAGAGACATTTAAATTTTTCGAGATTATTCGAAAGTCAATTTTTGAAAAGGCAAATATCTCCCGATCTGTAGAATCTGAGAGACAAACCTTATGTCACTTTGAGGGAACGTACTTGTCATAGTCATGTCATAGTCACGAAAATGTATGTCCAAGGGTTTGGGGGATAGAGAAATTTTAATTTTTCGAGATTATTCGAAAGTCAATTTTTGAAAAGGCAAATATCTCCCGATCTGTAGCAATCTGAGAGACAAAACTTATGTTACTTTGAGGGAACCTATATGTCAACTTCATGTCAGAGTCTTGTCAATGTATGTCCAATGGTTTGGAGGATAGAGACATTTGAATTTTTCGATATTATTCGAAAGTCAATTTTTGAAAAGGCAAATATCTCCCGATCTGTAGGAATCTGAGAGACTAACCTTATGTCACTTTGAGGGAACGCATATGTCAACTTCGCGTCAGAGTGACGTCAATGTATGTCCAAGGGTTTGGAGGATAGAGACATTTAAATTTTTAAAGATTATTCGAAAGTCAATTTATGTAAAGGCAAATATCTCCCGATCGGAAGGAATCTGAGAGACAAAACGTATGTTACTTTGAGGGAACCTATATGTCAACTTCATGTCAGAGTCACTTCAATGTATGTCCAAGGGTTTGGAGAATAGAGACATTTTAATTTTTCGAGATTATTCGAAAGTAAATTTCTGAAAAGGCAAATATCTCCCGATCTGTAGGAATCTGAGAGACAAAACTTATGTCACTTTGAGGGAACGTATCTGTCAACTTTATGTCAGTGTCTCGTAAATGTATGTCCAAGAGTTTGGAGGATAGAAACATTTTAATTTTTCGAGATTATTCGAAAGTCAATTTGTGGAAAGGCAAATATCTCGCGATCTGTAATAATCTGAGAGACAAAACTTATGTCACTTTAAGGGAACTTATATGTCAACTTCATGTCACAGTCATGTCAATGTATGTCCAAGGGGTTGGAGGATAGAGACATTTTAATTTTTCAAGATTATTCGAATGTCAATTTTTGAAAAGGCAAATATCTCCCGATCTGTAGAATCTGAGAGACAAAACTTATGTCACTTTAAGGGAACGTACTTGTCATAGTCATGTCAGAGTCACGTAAATGTATGTCCAAGGGTTTGGGGGATAGAGAAATTTTAAATTTTCGAGATTATTCGAAAGTCAATTTTTGAAAAGGCAAATATCTTCCGATCTGTAGCAAACTGAGAGACAAAACTTATGTCACTTTGAGGGAACGTATATGTCAACTTGATGTGAGAGTCTCGTCAATGTATGTCCAAGGGTTTGGAGGATAGAGACATTTTAATTTTTCGAGATTATTCGAAAGTCAATTTTTGAAAAGGCAAATATCTTCCGATCTGTAGCAAACTGAGAGACAAAACTTATGTCACTTTGAGGGAACGTATATGTCAACTTCATGTGAGAGCCTCGTCAATGTATGTCCAAGGGTTTCTAGGATAGAGGCATTTAAATTTTTCGAGATTATTCGAAAGTCAATTGTTGGAAAGGCAAATATCTCCCGATCTATATTAATCTGAGAGACAGAACTTATGTCACTTTGAGGGAACTTACTTGTCATAGTCATGTCAGAGTCACGTAAATGTATGTCCAAGGGTTTGGAGGATAGAGACATTTAAATTTTTCGAGATTATTCGAAAGTCAATTTTTGAAAAGGCAAATATCTCCCGATCTGTAGCAATCTGAGAGACAAAACTTATGTTACTTTGAGGGAACCTATATGTCAACTTCATGTCAGAGTCACGTCAATGTATGTCCAATGGTTTGGAGGATAGAGACATTTTAATTTATCGTGATTATTCGAAAGTCAATTTTTGAAAAGGCAAATATCTCAGGATCTGTAGGAATCTGAGAGACAAACCAAATGTCACTTTGAGGGAATGTATATGTCAACTTCATGTCAGAGTCACGTCAATGTATGTCCAAGGGTTTGGAGGATAGACACATTTTAATTTTTCGAGATTATTCGAAAGTCAATTTTTGAAAAGGCAAATATCTCCCGATCTGTAGAATCTGAGAGACAAAACTTATGTCACTTTCAGGGAACGTACTTGTCATAGTCATGTCAGAGTCACGTAAATGTATGTCCAAGGGTTTGGGGGATAGAGAAATTTTAAATTTTCGAGATTATTCGAAAGTCAATTTTTGAAAAGGCAAATATCTCCCGATCTGTATGAATCTGAGAGACAAACCAAATGTCACTTTAAGGGAACGTATATGTCAACTTCATGTCAGAGTTACGTCAATGTATGTCCAATGGTTTGGAGGATAGAGGCATTTTAATTTTTCGAGATTATTCGAAAGTCAATATTTGGAAAGGCAAATATCTCCCGATCTATAGTAATCTGAGAGACAAAACTTATGTCACTTTGAGGGAACTTACCTGTCAAAGTCACGTCAGAGTCACGTAAATGTATGTCCAAGGGTTTGGAGGATAGAGACATTTAAATTTTTCGAGATTATTCGAAAGTCAATTTGTGAAAAGGCAAATATCTCCCGATATGTAATAATCTTTGAGACAAAACTTATGTCACTTTGAGGGAACGTATGTGTCAACTTCATGTCAGAGTCACGTCAATGTATGTCCAAGGGTTTGAAGGATAGAGACATTTACATTTTTCGAGATTATTCGAAAGTCAATTTTTGAAAAGGCAAATATCTTCCGATCTGTAGGAATCTGAGAGACAAAACTTATGTCACTTTGAGGGAACGTATATGTCAACTTCATGTCTGAGTCACGTCAATGTATGTCCAAGGGTTTGGAGGATAGAGACATTTTAATTTTTCCAGATTATTCGAAAGTCAATTTGTGGAAAGGCAAATATCTCGCGATATGTAATAATCTGAGAGACAAAACTTATGTCACTTTAAGGGAACGGATATGTAAACTTCATGTCTGAGTCACGTCAATGTATGTCCAAAGGTTTGGAGGATAGAGACATTTTAATTTTTCGAGATTATTCGAAAGTCAATTTGTGAAAAGGCAAATATCTCCCGATCTGTAGGAATCTGGGAAACAAAACTTATGTCACTTTAAGGGAAGGTATATGTCAACTTCATGTCAGAGTCACATGAATGTATGTCCAAGTGTTTGGAGGATAGAGACATTTCAGTTTTTCGAGATTATTCGAAATTCAATTATTGAAAAGGCAAATATCTCCCGATCTGTAGAATCTGAGAGACAAAACTTATGTCACTTTGAGGGAAAGTACTTGTCATAGTCATGTCAGAGTCACGTCAATGTATGTCCAAGGGTTTGGAGGATATAGACATTTAAATTTTTCGAGATTATTCGAAAGTGAATTATTCAAAGGCAAATATCTACCGATCTGTAGGAATCTGAGAGACTAAACTTATGTCACTTTGAGGGAACGCATATGTCATCGTCATGCCAAAGTCACGTCAAATATGTCCAAGGCTTTGGAGAATAGAGACAATTTAACTTCTTCGAGATTATTCGAAAGTCAATTTGTGGAAAGGCAAATATCTCCCGATCTGTATTAATCTGAGAAACAAAACATATGTCACTTTTAGGGAACGTATATGTGATCGTCATGTCAGAGTCAAGTCAATGTAAGTCCAAGAGTTTGGAGGATAGAGACATTTTAATTTTTCGAGATTATTCGAAAGTCAATTTCTGAAAAGGCAAATTTCTCCCGATCTGTAGGAATCTGAGAGACAAAACTTATGTCACTTTGAGGGAACCTATAAGTCAACTTCATGTCAGAGTGACGTCAATGTATGTCCAAGGGTTTGGAGGATAGAGACATTTTAATTTTTCGAGATTATTCGTAAGTCAATTTTTGAAAAGGCAAATATCTCCCGATCTGTAGGAATCTGAGAGACAAAACTTATGTTATTTTGAGGGAACCTATATGTCAACTTCATGTCAGAGTCTCGTCAATGTATGTCCAAGGGTTTGGAGGATAGAGACATTTTAATGTTTCGAGATTATTCGTAAGTCAATTTTTGAAAAGGTAAATATCTCCCGATCTGTAGGAATCTGAGAGACAAACCAAATGTCACTTTGAGGGAACGTATATGTCAACTTCATGTCTGAGTCACGTCAATGTATGTCCAAGGGTTTGCAGGATAGAGACATTTAAATTTTTCGAGATTATTCGAAAGTCAATTTCTGAAAAGGCAAATATCTCCTGATCTGTAGGAATCTGAGAGACAAAACTTATGTCACTTTGAGGGAACGTATATGTCAACTTTATGTCAGGGTCTCGTAAATGTATGTCCAAGAGTTTGGACAATAGAGACATTTTAATTTTTCGAGATTATTCGAAAGTCAATTTGTGAAAAGGCAAATATCTCCCGATCTGTAGGAATCTGGGAAACAAAACTTATGTCACTTTAAGGGAACGTATGTGTCAACTTCATGTCAGAGTCACGTGAATGTATGTCCAAGTGTTTGGAGGATAGAGACATTTCAGTTTTTCGAGATTATTCGAAATTCAATTTTTGAAAAGGCAAATATCTCCCGAGCTCTAAGAATCTGAGAGACATAACTTATGTCACTTTGAGGGAACGTATATGTTAACTTCATGTCAGAGTCACGTCAATGTATGTCCAAGAGTTTGGACAATAGAGACATTTTAATTTTTCGAGATTATTCGAAAGTCAATTTGTGAAAAGGCAAATATCTCCCGATCTGTAGGAATCTGGGAAACAAAACTTATGTCACTTTAAGGGAACGTATGTGTCAACTTCATGTCAGAGTCAGGTCAATGTATGTCCAAGGGTTTGGAGGATAGAGACATTTTAATTTTTCGAGATTATTCGAAAGTCAATTATTGAAAAGGCAATTATCTCCCGATCTCTATTAATCTGAGAGACAAAACTTATGTCACTTTGAGGGAACGTATATGTTAACTTCATGTCAGAGTCACGTCAATGTATGTCCAAGGGTTTGGAGGATAGAGACATTTTAATTTTTCGAGATTATTCGAAAGTCAATTTTTCAAAAGGCAAATATTTCCCGATCTTTAGGAATCTGAGAGACAAAACTTATGTCACTTTGAGGGATAGTTTATGGCATAGTCATGTGAGAGTCACGTCAATGTATGTCCAAGGGTTTGGGGGATATAGACATTTAAATTTTTCGAGATTATTCGAAAGTGAATTATTCAAAGGCAAATATCTACCGATCTGTAGGAATCTGAGAGACTAAACTTATGTCACTTTGATGGAACGCATATGTCATCGTCATGCCAGAGTCACGTCAATTTCTGTCCAAGGCTTTGGAGAATAGAGACAATTTAATTTCTTCGAGATTATTCGAAAGTCAATTTTTGAAAAGTTAAATATCTCCCGATCTGTATTAATCTGAGAAACAAAACATATGTCACTTTTAGGGAACGTATATGTGATCGTCATGTCAGAGTCACGTCATTGTAAGTCCAAGAGTTTGGAGGATAGAGACATTTTAATTTTTCGAGATTATTCGAAAGTCAATTTTTGAAAAGGCAAATATCTCCCGATCGGTAGGAATCTGAGAGACGAAACTTATGTCACTTTGAGGGAACGTATATGTCAACTTCACGTCAGAGTCACGTCAATGTATGTCCAAGGGTTTGGAGGATAGAGACATTTTAATTTTTCGAGATTATTCGAAAGTCAATTTTTGTAAAGGCAAATATCTCCCGATCGGAAGGAATCTGAGAGACAAAACGTATGTTACTTTGAGGGAACCTATATGTCAACTTCGTGTCAGAGTCACGTCAATGTATGTCCAAGGGTTTGGAGGATAGAGACATTTTAATTTATCGAGATTATTCGAAAGTAAATTTCTGAAAAGGCAAATATCTCGCGATCTGTAATAATCTGAGAGACAAAACTTATGACACTTTAAGGGAACTTATATGTCAACTTCATGTCAGAGTCATGTCAATGTATGTCCAAGGGGTTGGAGGATAGAGACATTTTAATTTTTAGAGGTTATTCGAAAGTCAATTTTTGAAAAGGCAAATATCTCCCGATCTGTAGCAAACTGAGAGACAAAACTTATACACTTTGAGGGAACGTATATGTCAACTTCATGTGAGAGTCTCGTCAATGTATGTCCAAGGGTTTGGAGGATAGAGACATTTTAATTTTTCGAGATTATTCGAAAGTCAATTTTTGAAAAGGCAAATATCTCCCGATCGGAAGGAATCTGAGAGACAAAACGTATGTTACTTTGAGGGAACCTATATGTCAACTTCATGTCAGAGTCACGTCAATGTATGTCCAAGGGTTTGGAGAATAGAGACATTTTAATTTTTCGAGATTATTCGAAAGTAAATTTCTGAAAAGGCAAATATCTCCCGATCTGTAGGAATCTGAGAGACAAAACTTATGTCACTTTGAGGGAACGTATATGTCAACTTTATGTCAGTGTCTCGTAAATGTATGTCCAAGAGTTTGGAGGATAGAGACATTTTAATTTTTCGAGATTATTCGAAAGTTAATTTGTGGAAAGGCAAATATCTCGCGATCTGTAATAATCTGAGAGACAAAACTTATGTCACTTTAAGGGAACTTATATGTCAACTTCATGTCACAGTCATGTCAATGTATGTCCAAGGGTTTGGAGGATAGAGACATTTAAATTTTTCGAGATTATTCGAAAGTCAATTTTTGAAAAGGCAAATATCTCCCGATCTGTAGAATCTGAAAGACAAAACTTATGTCACTTTAAGGGAACGTTCTTGTCATAGTCATGTCAGAGTCACGTAAATGTATGTCAAAGGGTTTGGAGGATAGAGACATTTTAATTTTTCGAGATTATTCGAAAGTCAATTTTTGAAAAGGCAAATATCTCCCGATCTGTAGCAAACTGAGAGACAAAACTTATGTCACTTTGAGGGAACGTATATGTCAACTTCATGTGAGAGTCTCGTCAATGTATGTCCAAGGGTTTGGAGGATAGAGACATTTAAATTTTTAAAGATTATTCGAAAGTCAATTTATGTAAAGGCAAATATCTCCCGATCGGAAGGAATCTGAGAGACAAAACGTATGTTACTTTGAGGGAACCTATATGTCAACTTCATGTCAGAGTCACTTCAATGTATGTCCAAGGGTTTGGAGAATAGAGACATTTTAATTTTTCGAGATTATTCGAAAGTAAATTTCTGAAAAGGCAAATATCTCCCGATCTGTAGGTATCTGAGAGACAAAACTTATGTCACTTTGAGGGAACGTATATGTCAACTTTATGTCAGTGTCTCGTAAATGTATGTCCAAGAGTTTGGAGGATAGAGACATTTTAATTTTTCGAGATTATTCGAAAGTCAATTTGTGGAAAGGCAAATATCTCGCGATCTGTAATAATCTGAGAGACAAAACTTATGTCACTTTAAGGGAACTTATATGTCAACTTCATGTCACAGTCATGTCAATGTATGTCCAAGGGGTTGGAGGATAGAGACATTTTAATTTTTCAAGATTATTCGAATGTCAATTTTTGAAAAGGCAAATATCTCCCGATCTGTAGAATCTGAGAGACAAAACTTATGTCACTTTAAGGGAACGTACTTGTCATAGTCATGTCAGAGTCACGTAAATGTATGTCCAAGGGTTTGGAGGATAGGGACATTTTGATTTTTCGAGATTATTCGAAAGTCAATTTTTGAAAAGGCAAATATCTCCCGATCTGTAGCAAACAGAGAGACAAAACTTATGTCACTTTGAGGGAACGTATATGTCAACTTGATGTGAGAGTCTCGTCAATGTATGTCCAAGGGTTTGGAGGATAGAAACATTTTAATTTTTCGAGATTATTCGAAAGTCAATTTTTGAAAAGGCAAATATCTTCCGATCTGTAGCAAACTGAGAGACAAAACTTATGTCACTTTGAGGGAACGTATATGTCAACTTCATGTGAGAGCCTCGTCAATGTATGTCCAAGGGTTTCTAGGATAGAGGCATTTAAATTTTTCGAGATTATTCGAAAGTCAATTGTTGGAAAGGCAAATATCTCCCGATCTATAGTAATCTGAGAGACAGAACTTATGTCACTTTGAGGGAACTTACTTGTCATAGTCATGTCAGAGTCACGTAAATGTATGTCCAAGGGTTTGGAGGATAGAGACATTTAAATTTTTCGAGATTATTCGAAAGTCAATTTTTGAAAAGGCAAATATCTCCCGATCTGTAGCAATCTGAGAGACAAAACTTATGTTACTTTGAGGGAACCTATATGTCAACTTCATGTCAGAGTCACGTCAATGTATGTCCAATGGTTTGGAGGATAGAGACATTTTAATTTATCGTGATTATTCGAAAGTCAATTTTTGAAAAGGCAAATATCTCAGGATCTGTAGGAATCTGAGAGACAAACCAAATGTCACTTTGAGGGAATGTATATGTCAACTTCATGTCAGAGTCACGTCAATGTATGTCCAAGGGTTTGGAGGATAGACACATTTTAATTTTTCGAGATTATTCGAAAGTCAATTTTTGAAAAGGCAAATATCTCCCGATCTGTAGAATCTGAGAGACAAAACTTATGTCACTTTCAGGGAACGTACTTGTCATAGTCATGTCAGAGTCACGTAAATGTATGTCCAAGGGTTTGGGGGATAGAGAAATTTTAATTTCTCGAGATTATTCGAAAGTCAATTTTTGAAAAGGCAAATATCTCCCGATCTGTATGAATCTGAGAGACAAACCAAATGTCACTTTGAGGGAACGTATATGTCAACTTCATGTCAGAGTCACGTCAATGTATGTCCAAGGGTTTGGAGGATAGAGGCATTTTAATTTTTCGAGATTATTCGAAAGTCAATATTTGGAAAGGCAAATATCTCCCGATCTATAGTAATCTGAGAGACAAAACTTATGTCACTTTGAGGGAACTTACCTGTCAAAGTCACGTCAGAGTCACGTAAATGTATGTCCAAGGGTTTGGAGGATAGAGACATTTAAATTTTTCGAGATTATTCGAAAGTCAATTTGTGAAAAGGCAAATATCTCCCGATATGTAATAATCTTTGAGACAAAACTTATGTCACTTTGAGGGAACGTATGTGTCAACTTCATGTCAGAGTCACGTCAATGTATGTCCAAGGGTTTGAAGGATAGAGACATTTACATTTTTCGAGATTATTCGAAAGTCAATTTTTGAAAAGGCAAATATCTTCCGATCTGTAGGAATCTGAGAGACAAAACTTATGTCACTTTGAGGGAACGTATATGTCAACTTCATGTCTGAGTCACGTCAATGTATGTCCAAGGGTTTGGAGGATAGAGACATTTTAATTTTTCGAGATTATTCGAAAGTCAATTTGTGGAAAGGCAAATATCTCGCGATATGTAATAATCTGAGAGACAAAACTTATGTCACTTTAAGGGAACGTATATGTAAACTTCATGTCTGAGTCACGTCAATGTATGTCCAAAGGTTTGGAGGATAGAGACATTTTAATTTTTCGAGATTATTCGAAAGTCAATTTGTGAAAAGGCAAATATCTCCCGATCTGTAGGAATCTGGGAAACAAAACTTATGTCACTTTAAGGGAAGGTATATGTCAACTTCATGTCAGAGTCACGTGAATGTATGTCCAAGTGTTTGGAGGATAGAGACATTTCAGTTTTTCGAGATTATTCGAAATTCAATTATTGAAAAGGCAAATATCTCCCGATCTGTAGAATCTGAGAGACAAAACTTATGTCACTTTGAGGGAAAGTACTTGTCATAGTCATGTCAGAGTCACGTCAATGTATGTCCAAGGGTTTGGAGGATATAGACATTTAAATTTTTCGAGATTATTCGAAAGTGAATTATTCAAAGGCAAATATCTACCGATCTGTAGGAATCTGAGAGACTAAACTTATGTCACTTTGAGGGAACGCATATGTCATCGTCATGCCAAAGTCACGTCAAATATGTAAAAGGCTTTGGAGAATAGAGACAATTTAACTTCTTCGAGATTATTCGAAAGTCAATTTGTGGAAAGGCAAATATCTCCCGATCTGTATTAATCTGAGAAACAAAACATATGTCACTTTTAGGGAACGTATATGTGATCGTCATGTCAGAGTCAAGTCAATGTAAGTCCAAGAGTTTGGAGGATAGAGACATTTTAATTTTTCGAGATTATTCGAAAGTCAATTTCTGAAAAGGCAAATTTCTCCCGATCTGTAGGAATCTGAGAGACAAAACTTATGTCACTTTGAGGGAACCTATAAGTCAACTTCATGTCAGAGTGACGTCAATGTATGTCCAAGGGTTTGGAGGATAGAGACATTTTAATTTTTCGAGATTATTCGTAAGTCAATTTTTGAAAAGGCAAATATCTCCCGATCTGTAGGAATCTGAGAGACAAAACTTATGTTATTTTGAGGGAACCTATATGTCAACTTCATGTCAGAGTCTCGTCAATGTATGTCCAAGGGTTTGGAGGATAGAGACATTTTAATGTTTCGAGATTATTCGTAAGTCAATTTTTGAAAAGGTAAATATCTCCCGATCTGTAGGAATCTGAGAGACAAACCAAATGTCACTTTGAGGGAACGTATATGTCAACTTCATGTCTGAGTCACGTCAATGTATGTCCAAGGGTTTGGAGGATAGAGACATTTTAATTTTTCGAGATTATTCGAAAGTCAATTTGTGAAAAGGCAAATATCTCCCGATCTGTAGGAATCTGGGAAACAAAACTTATGTCACTTTAAGGGAACGTATGTGTCAACTTCATGTCAGAGTCACGTGAATGTATGTCCAAGTGTTTGGAGGATAGAGACATTTCAGTTTTTCGAGATTATTCGAAATTCAATTTTTGAAAAGGCAAATATCTCCCGAGCTCTAAGAATCTGAGAGACATAACTTATGTCACTTTGAGGGAACGTATATGTTAACTTCATGTCAGAGTCACGTCAATGTATGTCCAAGGGTTTGGAGGATAGAGACATTTTAATTTTTCGAGATTATTCGAAAGTCAATTTTTCAAAAGGCAAATATTTCCCGATCTTTAGGAATCTGAGAGACAAAACTTATGTCACTTTGAGGGAACGTATATGTTAACTTCATGTCAGAGTCACGTCAATGTATGTCCAAGAGTTTGGACAATAGAGACATTTTAATTTTTCGAGATTATTCGAAAGTCAATTTGTGAAAAGGCAAATATCTCCCGATCTGTAGGAATCTGGGAAACAAAACTTATGTCACTTTAAGGGAACGTATGTGTCAACTTCATGTCAGAGTCACGTCAATGTATGTCCAAGGGTTTGGAGGATAGAGACATTTTAATTTTTCGAGATTATTCGAAAGTCAATTATTGAAAAGGCAATTATCTCCCGATCTCTATTAATCTGAGAGACAAAACTTATGTCACTTTGAGGGAACGTATATGTTAACTTCATGTCAGAGTCACGTCAATGTATGTCCAAGGGTTTGGAGGATAGAGACATTTTAATTTTTCGAGATTATTCGAAAGTCAATTTTTCAAAAGGCAAATATTTCCCGATCTTTAGGAATCTGAGAGACAAAACTTATGTCACTTTGAGGGATAGTTTATGGCATAGTCATGTGAGAGTCACGTCAATGTATGTCCAAGGGTTTGGAGGATATAGACATTTAAATTTTTCGAGATTATTCGAAAGTGAATTATTCAAAGGCAAATATCTACCGATCTGTAGGAATCTGAGAGACTAAACTTATGTCACTTTGATGGAACGCATATGTCATCGTCATGCCAGAGTCACGTCAATTTCTGTCCAAGGCTTTGGAGAATAGAGACAATTTAATTTCTTCGAGATTATTCGAAAGTCAATTTTTGAAAAGTTAAATATCTCCCGATCTGTATTAATCTGAGAAACAAAACATATGTCACTTTTAGGGAACGTATATGTGATCGTCATGTCAGAGTCACGTCATTGTAAGTCCAAGAGTTTGGAGGATAGAGACATTTTAATTTTTCGAGATTATTCGAAAGTCAATTTTTGAAAAGGCAAATATCTCCCGATCGGTAGGAATCTGAGAGACGAAACTTATGTCACTTTGAGGGAACGTATATGTCAACTTCACGTCAGAGTCACGTCAATGTATGTCCAAGGGTTTGGAGGATAGAGACATTTTAATTTTTCGAGATTATTAGAAAGTCAATTTTTGTAAAGGCAAATATCTCCCGATCGGAAGGAATCTGAGAGACAAAACGTATGTTACTTTGAGGGAACCTATATGTCAACTTCGTGTCAGAGTCACGTCAATGTATGTCCAAGGGTTTGGAGGATAGAGACATTTTAATTTATCGAGATTATTCGAAAGTAAATTTCTGAAAAGGCAAATATCTCGCGATCTGTAATAATCTGAGAGACAAAACTTATGTCACTTTAAGGGAACTTATATGTCAACTTCATGTCAGAGTCATGTCAATGTATGTCCAAGGGGTTGGAGGATAGAGACATTTTAATTTTTAGAGGTTATTCGAAAGTCAATTTTTGAAAAGGCAAATATCTCCCGATCTGTAGCAAACTGAGAGACAAAACTTATACACTTTGAGGGAACGTATATGTCAACTTCATGTGAGAGTCTCGTCAATGTATGTCCAAGGGTTTGGAGGATAGAGACATTTTAATTTTTCGAGATTATTCGAAAGTCAATTTTTGAAAAGGCAAATATCTCCCGATCGGAAGGAATCTGAGAGACAAAACGTATGTTACTTTGAGGGAACCTATATGTCAACTTCATGTCAGAGTCACGTCAATGTATGTCCAAGGGTTTGGAGGATAGAGACATTTTAATTTTTCAAGATTATTCGAAAGTCAATTTTTTAAAAATCAAATATCTCCCGATCTGTATGAATCTGAGAGACAAAACTTATGTCACTTTGAGGGAACGTATATGCCAACTTCATGTCAGAGTCACGAAAATGTATGTCCAAGGGTTTGGAGGATAGAGACATTTTAATTTTTCGAGATTATTCGAAAGTCAATTTCTGAAAAGGCAAATATCTCCCGATCCGTAGGAATGTTTGAGACAAAACTTATGTCACTTTGAGGGAACGTATATGTCAACTTCATGTCAGAGCCACGTCAATGTATGTCCAAGGGTTTGGAGGATGGAGACATTTTAATTTTTCGAGATTATTCGAAAGTCAATTTTTGAAAAGGCAAATATCTCCCGATCTGTAGAATCTGAGAGACAAAACTTATGTCACTTTAAGGGAACGTACTTGTCATAGTCATGTCAGAGTCACGTAAATGTATGTCCAAGGGTTTGGAGGATAGAGACATTTTAATTTTTCGAGATTATTCGAAAGTCAATTTTTGAAAAGGCAAATATCTCCCGATCTGTAGCAAACTGAGAGACAAAACTTATGTCACTTTGAGGGAACGTATATGTCAACTTCATGTGAGAGTCTCGTCAATGTATGTCCAAGGGTTTGGAGGATAGAGACATTTTAATTTTTCGAGATTATTCGAAAGTCAATTTTTGAAAAGGCAAATATCTTCCGATCTGTAGCAAACTGAGAGACAAAACTTATGTCACTTTGAGGGAACGTATATGTCAACTTCATGTGAGAGTCTCGTCAATGTATGTCCAAGGGTTTCTAGGATAGAGGCATTTTAATTTTTCGAGATTATTCGAAAGTCAATTGTTGGAAAGGCAAATATCTCCCGATCTATAGTAATCTGAGTGACAGAACTTATGTCACTTTGAGGGAACTTACTTGTCATAGTCATGTCAGAGTCACGTAAATGTATGTCCAAGGGTTTGGAGGATAGAGACATTTAAATTTTTCGAGATTATTCGAAAGTCAATTTTTGAAAAGGCAAATATCTCCCGATCTGTAGCAATCTGAGAGACAAAACTTATGTTACTTTGAGGGAACCTATATGTCAACTTCATGTCAGAGTCACGTCAATGTATGTCCAATGGTTTGGAGGATAGAGACATTTTAATTTATCGTGATTATTCGAAAGTCAATTTTTGAAAAGGCAAATATCTCCCGATCTGTAGGAATCTGAGAGACAAACCAAATGTCACTTTGAGGGAATGTATATGTCAACTTCATGTCAGAGTCACGTCAATGTATGTCCAAGGGTTTGGAGGATAGACACATTTTAATTTTTCGAGATTATTCGAAAGTCAATTTTTGAAAAGGCAAATATCTCCCGATCTGTAGAATCTGAGAGACAAAACTTATGTCACTTTCAGGGAACGTACTTGTCATAGTCATGTCAGAGTCACGTAAATGTATGTCCAAGGGTTTGGGGGATAGAGAAATTTTAAATTTTCGAGATTATTCGAAAGTCAATTTTTGAAAAGGCAAATATCTCCCGATCTGTAGGAATCTGAGAGACAAACCAAATGTCACTTTGAGGGAACGTATATGTCAACTTCATGTCAGAGTCACGTCAATGTATGTCCAAGGGTTTGGAGGATAGACACATTTAAATTTTTCGAGATTATACGAAAGTCAATTTTTGAAAAGGCAAATATCTCCCGATCTCTAGGAATCTGAGAGACAAAACTTATGTCACTTTGAGGGAAAGTATATGTCAACTTCATGTGAGAGTCTCGTCAATGTATGTCCAAGGGTTTGGAGGATAGAGGCATTTTAATTTTTCGAGATTATTCGAAAGTCAATTTTTGGAAAGGCAAATATCTCCCGATCTATAGTAATCTGAGAGACAAAACTTATGTCACTTTGAGGGAACTTACCTGTCATAGTCACGTCAGAGTCACGTAAATGTATGTCCAAGGGTTTGGAGGATAGAGACATTTAAATTTTTCGAGATTATTCGAAAGTCAATTTGTGAAAAGGCAAATATCTCCCGATATGTAATAATCTTTGAGACAAAACTTATGTCACTTTGAGGGAACGTATGTGTCAACTTCATGTCAGAGTCACGTCAATGTATGTCCAAGGGTTTGAAGGATAGAGACATTTACATTTTTCGAGATTATTCGAAAGTCAATTTTTGAAAAGGCAAATATCTTCCGATCTGTAGGAATCTGAGAGACAAAACTTATGTCACTTTGAGGGAACGTATATGTCAACTTCATGTGAGAGTCTCGTCAATGTATGTCCAAGGGTTTGACGGATAGAGGCATTTTAATTTTTCGAGATTATTCGAAAGTCAAATTTTGGAAAGGCAAATATCTCCCGATCTATAGTTATCTGATAGATAAATCTTATGTTCCTTTGAGGGAACGTATATGTGAACTTCATGTCAGAGTCATGTCAATGTATGTCCAAGGGTTTGGAGGATAAAGACATTTTAATTTTTCGAGATTATTCGAAAGTCAATTTTTGAAAAGGCAAATATCTCGCGATCTGTAGGCATTTGAGAGACAAAACTTATGTCACTTTAAGGGAACGTATATGTCAACTTTATGTCAGAGTCACGTCAATATATGTCCAAGTGTTTGGAGGATAGAGACATTTGAATTCTTCGAGATTATTCCTAGGTCAATTTGTGAAAAGGCAAATATCTCCCAATCTGTAGGAATCTGAGGGACAAAACGTATGTCACTTTGAGGGAATGTATATGTCAACGTCATGTCAGAGTCATGTCAATGTATGTATAAAGGGTTTCGAGGATAGAGACATTTAAGTTTTTCGAGATTATTCGAAAATCAATTTTTGAAGAAGCAAATATCTCCCGATCTGTAGGAATCTGAGAGACATATCTTATGTCACTTTGAGGAAACGTATATGTCAACTTCATGTCTGAGACACGTCAATGTATATCCAAGGGGTTAGTGGATAGAGACATTTAAATTTAAGGAGATTATTCGAAAGTAAATTTGTGAAAAGGCAAATATCTCCCGATCTGTAGGAATCCCAGAGACAGAACTTATGTCACTTTGAGGAAACGTATATGTCAACTTCATGTCAGAGTCATGTCAATGTATGTCCAAGGGTTTGGAGGATAGAGACATTTTAATTTTTCGAGATTATTCGAAAGTCAATTTGTGAAAAGACAAATATCTCCCGATCTGTAGGAATCTGAGAGACAAAACGTATGTTACTTTGAGGGAATTTATAAGTCAACTTCATGTCTGAGTGACGTCAATGTATGTCCAAGGGTTTGGAGGTTAGAGACATTTTAATTTTTCGAGATTATTCGTAAGTCAATTTTTAAAAAGGTAAATATCTCCCGATCTGTAGGAATCTGAGAGACAAACCAAATGCCACTTAGAGGGAACGTAAATGTCAACTTCATGTCTGAGTCACATCAATATATGTCCAAGGGTTTGGAGGATGGAGACATTTTAATTTTTCGAGATTATTCGAAAGTCAATTTCTGAAAAGGCAAATATCTCCCGATCTGTAGGAATCTGAGAGACAAAACTTATGTCACTTTGAGGGAGCCTATTTGTCTAATTCAGGTCAGAGTCACGTAAATGTATGTGAAAGGGTTTGGAGGATAGAGACATTTAAAATTTTTGAGATTATTCGAAAGTCAATTTGTGAAAAGGCAAATATCTCCCGATCTGTAGGCATCCGAGAGACAAAACTTATGTCACTTTAAGGGAACGTATATGTCAACTTTATGTCAGAGTCACGTCAATATATGTCCAAGTGTTTGGAGGATAGAGACATTTGAATTTTTCGAGATTATTCCTAGGTCAATTTGTGAAAAGGCAAATATCTCCCAATCTGTAGGAATCTGAGGGACAAAACGTATGTCACTTTGAGGGAATGTATATGTCAACGTCATGTCAGAGTCATGTCAATGTATGTAAGAAGGGTTTCGAGGATAGAGACATTTCAGTTTTTCGAGATTATTCGAAATTCAATTTTTGAAAAGGCAAATATCTCCCGATCTATAGTAATCTGAGAGACAAAACTTATGTCACTTTAAGGGAACTTACCTGTCATAGTCATGTCAGAGTCACGTCAATGTATGTCCAATGGTTTGGAGTATAGAGACATTTTAATTTTTCGTGATTATTCGAAAGTCAATTTCTGAAAAGGCAAATATCTCCCGATCTGTAGGAATCTGAGAGACAATCCAAATGTCACTTTGAGGGAATGTATATGTCAACTTCATGTCAGAGTCACGTCAATGTATGTCCAAGGGTTTGGAGGATAGACACATTTAAATTTTTCGAGATTATTCGAAAGTCAATTTTTTAAAAGGCAAATATCTCCCGATCTGTAGAATCTGAGAGACAAAACTTATGTCACTTTTAGGGAACTTATTTGTCATAGTCATGTCAGAGTCACGTAAATGTATGTCCAAGGGTTTGGGGGATAGAGAAATTTTAATTTTTCGAGATTATTCGAAAGTCAATTTTTGAAAAGGCAAATATCTCCCGATCTGTAGGAATCTGAGAGACAAATCATATGTCACTTTGAGGGAACGTATATGTCAACTTCATGTCAGAGTCACGTCAATGTATGTCCAAGGGTTTGGAGGATAGACACATTTTAATTTTTCGAGATTATTCGAAAGTCAATTTTTGAAAAGGCAAATATCTCCCGATCTCTAGGAATCTGAGAGACAAAACTTATGTCACTTTGAGGGAACCTATGAGTCAACTTCATGTCAGAGTGACGTCAATGTATGTCCAAAGGTTTGGAGGATAGAGACATTTTAATTTTTCGAGATTATTCGTAAGTCAATTTTTGAAAAGGCAAATATCTCCCGATCTGTAGGAATCTGAGAGACAAACCAAATGTCACTTTGAGGGAAAGTATATGTCAACTTCATGTCAGATTCACGTCAAAGTATGTCCAAGGGTTTGGAGGATAGAGGCATTTTAATTTTTCCAGATTATTCGAAAGTCAATTTCTGAAAAGGCAAATATCTCCCGATCTGTAGGAATCTGAGAGACAAGACTTATGTCACTTTGAGGGAACGTATATGTCAACTTCATGTCAGAGTCAACTCAATGTATGTCCAAGGGTTTAGAGGATAAACACATTTAAAGTTTTCGATATTATTCCAAAGTCAATTTTTGAAAAGGCAAATATATTCCGATCTGTATTAATCTGAGAGACAACACTTATGTCACATTGAGGGAAGGTATATGTCAACTTCATGTCAGAGTCACGTCAATGTATGTCCAAAGGTTTGGAGGATAGATATATTTTAATTTTTCGAAATTATTCGAAAGTCAATTTTTTAAAAGGCAAATATCTCCCGATCTGTAGGAATCTGAGAGACAAAACTTATGTCACTTTAAGGGAACGTATATGTCAACTTCATGTCAGAGTCACGTCAAAGTATGTCCAAGGGTTTGGAGGATAGAGACATTTAAATTTTTCGAGATTATTCGAAAATCAATTTTTGAAAAGGCAAATATCTCCCGATCTGTAAGAATCTGAGAGACAAACCTGATGTCACTTTGAGATAACGAATATGAGAACTTCATGTCAGAGTCACGTCAATGTATGTCCAAGAGTTTGGAGGATAGAGACATTTTAATTTTTCGAGATTATTCGAAAGTCAATTTTTGAAACGGCAAATATATCCCGATCTGTTAGAATCTGAGAGACAAAACTTATGTCACTTTGAGGGAAAGTATATGTCAAATTCATGTCAGAGTCACGTCAATGTATGTCCAAGTGTTTGGAGGATAGAGATATTTTAATTTTTCGAGATTATTCGAAAATCAATTTTTTAAAAGGCAAATATCTCCCGATCTGTAGGTATCTGAGAGACAAAACTTATGTCACTTTGAGGAAACGTATATGTCACTTCACGTCAGATTCACGTCAAAGTATGTCCAAGGGTTTGGAGGATAGAGGCATTTTAATTTTTCGAGATTATTCGAAAGTCAATTTTTGAAATGGCAAATATCTCCCGATCTGTAGGAATCTGAGAGACAAAACTTATGTCGCTTTGAGGGAACGTATATGTCAACTTCGTGTGAGTGTCACGTCAATGTATGTTCTAGGGTTTAGAGGATAAACACATTTTAATTTTTCGATATTATTCCAAAGTCAATTTTTGAAAAGGCAAATATATCCCGATCTGTAGGAATCTGAGTGACAACACTTATGTCACTTTGAGGGAACGTATATGTCAACTTCATGTCAGAGTCATGTCAATGTATGTCCAAGTGTTTGGAGGATAGAGATATTTTAATTTTTCGAGATTATTCGAAAGTCAATTTTTTAAAAGGCAAATATCTCCCGATCTGTAGGAATCTGAGAGACAAAACTTATGTCACTTTGAGGGAACGTATATGTCAACTTCATGTCAGAGTCACGTCAATGTATGTCCAAGAGTTTGGAGGATAGAGACATTTTAATTTTGCGAGATTATAAGAAAGTCAATTTTTTAAAAGGCAAATATCTCCCGATCTGTTAGAATCTGAGAGACAAAACTTATGTCACTTTGAGGTAACGTATATGTCAACTTCATGTCAGAGGCACGTCAATGTATGTCGAAGGGTTTGGTGGATAAAGATATTTTAATTTTTCGAGATTATTCGAAAGTCAATTATTGAAAAAGGCAAATATCTCCCGATCTGTAGGAATCTGACAGACAAAACTTATGTCACTTTGATTTAATGTATATATCAACTTCATGTCAGAGGCACGTCAATGTATGTCCAAGGGTTTGGAGGATAGAGATATTTTAATTTTTCGAGTTTATTCGAAAGTCAATTTTTGAAAAGGCAAATATCTCCCGATCTGTAGGAATCTGAGAGACAAAACTTATGTCACTTTGAGGGGACGTATATGTCAACTTCATGTCAGATTCACGTCAATGTATGTAAAAGGGTTTGGAGTATAGAGACATTTTAATTATTTGATATTATTCGAAAGTCAATATTTGAAAAGGCAAATATCTCCCGATCTGTAGGAATCTGAGATACAAAACTTATGTCACTTTGAGGGAACGTATATGTCAACTTCATGACAAAGTCATGTCAATGTATGTCCAAAGGTTTGGAGGATAGAGATATTTTAATTTTTCGAGATTATTCGAAAGTCAATTTTTTAAAATTCAAACATCTCCCGATCTGAACGAATCTGAGAGACAACACTTATGTCACTTTGAGGGAACGTATATGTCAACTTCATGTCAGAGTCTCGTAAATGTATGTCCAAGAGTTTGGAGGATAGAGACATTTTAATTTTTCGAGATTATTCGAAAGTCAATTTATGAAAAGGCAAATATCTCCCGATCTGTAGGAATCTGAGAGACAAAACTTATGTCACTTTGAGGGACCGTATATATCAACTTCATATCAGGGTCACGTCAATGTATGTCCAAGGGTTTGGAGGATAGAGACATTTTAATTTTTCGAGATTATTCGAAAGTCAATTTCTGAAAAGGCAAATATCTCCCGATCTGTAGGAATCTGAGAGACAAACCTGATGTCACTTTGAGGGAACGTATATGTCAACTTCATGTCAGAGTCTAGTCAATGTATGTCCAAGGGTTTGGAGGATAGACAAATTTAAATTTTTCGAGATTTTTCGAAAGTCAATTTTTGAAAAGGCAAATATCTCCCGATCTGTAGGAATCTGAGAGACAAAACTTATGTCACTTTGAGGGAACGTATATGTCAACTTCATGTCAGAGTCACGTCAATGTATGTCCAAGGGGTTGGAGGATAGAGATATTTTAATTTTCGAGATTATTTGATAGTGAATTTTTGAAAAGGCAAATATCTCCCGATTTCTAGGAAACTGAGAGACAAACAATATGTCACTTTGGGGGAACGTATATGTCAACTTCATGTCAGACTCACGTCAATGTGTGTCCAAGTGTTTGGAGGACAGAGGCATTTTAATTTTGCAAGATTATTCGAAAGTCAATTTTTGAAAAGGCAAATATCTCCCGATCTGTAGAATCTGAGAGACACCACTTATGTCACTTTGAGGGAACCTATAAGTCAACTTCATGCCAGAGTGACGTCTATGTATGTTCAAGGGTTTGGAGGATAGAGATATTTTAATTTTTCGAGATTATTCGTAAGTCAATTTTTGAAAAGGTAAATATCTCCCGATCTGTAGGAATCTGAGAGACAAACCAAATGTCACTTTGAGGGAACGTATATGTCAACTTCATGTCTGAGTCACGTCAATGTATGTCCAAGGGTTTGAAGGATAGATAAATTTTAATTTTTCGAGATTATTCCAAAGTCAATATTTAAAGGCAAATATCTCCCTATCTGTAGGAATCTGATAAACAAAACATATGTCACTTTTAGGGAACGTGTATGTGATGGTCATGTCAGAGTCACGTCAATGTAAGTCCAAGAGTTTGGAGGATAGAGACATTTTAATTTTTCGAGATTATTCGAAAGTTAATTTTTGAAAAGGCAAATATCTCCCGATCGGTAGGAATCTGAGAGACGAAACTTATGTCACTTTGAGGGAACGTATATGTCAACTTCACGTCAGAGTCACGTCAATGTATATCCAAGGGTTTGGAGGATAGAGACATTTTAATTTTTCGAGATTATTCTAAAGCCAATTTTTGAAAAGGCAAATATCTCCCGATCTGTAGGAATCCCAGATACAAAACTTATGTCACTTTGAGAGAACGTATATGTCAACTTCACGTAAGAGTCACGTGTATGTACGTCCAAGGGTTTAGTGGATAGAGACATTTAAATTTTTCGAGATTATTCGAAAGTAATTTTTTGAAAATTCAAATATCTCCCGATCTGTAGGAATCCCAGAGACAAAACTTATGTCACTTTGAGGGAACGTATATGTCAACTTCATGTAAGAGTCATGTCAATGTATGTCCAAGGGTTTGGAGGATAGAGACATTTTAATTTTTCGAGATTATTCGAAAGTCAATTTTTGAAAAGGCAAATATCTCCCGATCTGTAGGAATCTGAGAGACAAAACGTATGTTACTTTGAGGGAAAATATAAGTCAACTTCATGTCAGAGTGACGTCAATGTATGTCCAAGAGTTTGGAGGATAGAGACATTTTAATTTTGCGAGATTATAAGAAAGTCAATTTTTTAAAAGGCAAATATCTCCCGATCTGTTAGAATCTGAGAGACAAAACTAATGTCACTTTGAGGTAACGTATATGTCAACTTCATGTCAGAGGCACGTCAATGTATGTCGAAGGGTTTGGTGGATAAAGATATTTTAATTTTTCGAGATTATTCGAAAGTCAATTATTGAAAAAGGCAAATATCTCCCGATCTGTAGGAATCTGACAGACAAAACTTATGTCACTTTGATTTAATGTATATATCAACTTCATGTCAGAGGCACGTCAATGTATGTCCAAGGGTTTGGAGGATAGAGATATTTTAATTTTTCGAGTTTATTCGAAAGTCAATTTTTGAAAAGGCAAATATCTCCCGATCTGTAGGAATCTGAGAGACAAAACTTATGTCACTTTGAGGGGACGTATATGTCAACTTCATGTCAGATTCACGTCAATGTATGTAAAAGGGTTTGGAGTATAGAGACATTTTAATTATTTGATATTATTCGAAAGTCAATATTTGAAAAGGCAAATATCTCCCGATCTGTAGGAATCTGAGATACAAAACTTATGTCACTTTGAGGGAACGTATATGTCAACTTCATGACAAAGTCATGTCAATGTATGTCCAAAGGTTTGGAGGATAGAGATATTTTAATTTTTCGAGATTATTCGAAAGTCAATTTTTTAAAATTCAAACATCTCCCGATCTGAACGAATCTGAGAGACAACACTTATGTCACTTTGAGGGAACGTATATGTCAACTTCATGTCAGAGTCTCGTAAATGTATGTCCAAGAGTTTGGAGGATAGAGACATTTTAATTTTTCGAGATTATTCGAAAGTCAATTTATGAAAAGGCAAATATCTCCCGATCTGTAGGAATCTGAGAGACAAAACTTATGTCACTTTGAGGGACCGTATATATCAACTTCATATCAGGGTCACGTCAATGTATGTCCAAGGGTTTGGAGGATAGAGACATTTTAATTTTTCGAGATTATTCGAAAGTCAATTTCTGAAAAGGCAAATATCTCCCGATCTGTAGGAATCTGAGAGACAAACCTGATGTCACTTTGAGGGAACGTATATGTCAACTTCATGTCAGAGTCTAGTCAATGTATGTCCAAGGGTTTGGAGGATAGACAAATTTAAATTTTTCGAGATTTTTCGAAAGTCAATTTTTGAAAAGGCAAATATCTCCCGATCTGTAGGAATCTGAGAGACAAAACTTATGTCACTTTGAGGGAACGTATATGTCAACTTCATGTCAGAGTCACGTCAATGTATGTCCAAGGGGTTGGAGGATAGAGATATTTTAATTTTCGAGATTATTTGATAGTGAATTTTTGAAAAGGCAAATATCTCCCGATTTCTAGGAAACTGAGAGACAAACAATATGTCACTTTGGGGGAACGTATATGTCAACTTCATGTCAGACTCACGTCAATGTGTGTCCAAGTGTTTGGAGGACAGAGGCATTTTAATTTTGCAAGATTATTCGAAAGTCAATTTTTGAAAAGGCAAATATCTCCCGATCTGTAGAATCTGAGAGACACCACTTATGTCACTTTGAGGGAACCTATAAGTCAACTTCATGCCAGAGTGACGTCTATGTATGTTCAAGGGTTTGGAGGATAGAGATATTTTAATTTTTCGAGATTATTCGTAAGTCAATTTTTGAAAAGGTAAATATCTCCCGATCTGTAGGAATCTGAGAGACAAACCAAATGTCACTTTGAGGGAACGTATATGTCAACTTCATGTCTGAGTCACGTCAATGTATGTCCAAGGGTTTGGAGGATAGATAAATTTTAATTTTTCGAGATTATTCCAAAGTCAATATTTAAAGGCAAATATCTCCCTATCTGTAGGAATCTGATAAACAAAACATATGTCACTTTTAGGGAACGTATATGTGATGGTCATGTCAGAGTCACGTCAATGTAAGTCCAAGAGTTTGGAGGATAGAGACATTTTAATTTTTCGAGATTATTCGAAAGTTAATTTTTGAAAAGGCAAATATCTCCCGATCGGTAGGAATCTGAGAGACGAAACTTATGTCACTTTGAGGGAACGTATATGTCAACTTCACGTCAGAGTCACGTCAATGTATATCCAAGGGTTTGGAGGATAGAGACATTTTAATTTTTCGAGATTATTCTAAAGCCAATTTTTGAAAAGGCAAATATCTCCCGATCTGTAGGAATCCCAGATACAAAACTTATGTCACTTTGAGAGAACGTATATGTCAACTTCACGTAAGAGTCACGTGTATGTACGTCCAAGGGTTTAGTGGATAGAGACATTTAAATTTTTCGAGATTATTCGAAAGTAATTTTTTGAAAATTCAAATATCTCCCGATCTGTAGGAATCCCAGAGACAAAACTTATGTCACTTTGAGGGAACGTATATGTCAACTTCATGTAAGAGTCATGTCAATGTATGTCCAAGGGTTTGGAGGATAGAGACATTTTAATTTTTCGAGATTATTCGAAAGTCAATTTTTGAAAAGGCAAATATCTCCCGATCTGTAGGAATCTGAGAGACAAAACGTATGTTACTTTGAGGGAAAATATAAGTCAACTTCATGTCAGAGTGACGTCAATGTATGTCCAAGGGTTTGGAGGATAGAGACATTTTAATTTTTCGAGATTATTCGTAAGTCAATTTTTGAAAAGGTAAATATCTCCCGATCTGTAGGAATCTGAGAGACAAACCAAATGTCACTTTGAGGGAACGTATATGTCAACTTCATGTCTGAGTCACGTTAATGTATGTCCAAGGGTTTGGAGGATAGAGACATTTTAATTTTTCGAGATTATTCGAAAGTCAATTTGTGAAAAGGCAAATATCTCCCGATCTGTAGGAATCTGAGAGACAAAACTTATGTCACTTTAAGGGAACGTATATGTCAACTTGATGTCAGAGTCTCGTAAATGTATGTCCAAGAGTTTGGTGGATAGAGACATTTAAATTTTTCGAGATTATTCGAAAGTCAATTTGTGGAAAGGCAAATATCTCGCGATCTGTAATAATCTGAGAGACAAAACTTATGTCACTTTAAGGGAACGTATATGTAAACTTCATGTCAGAGTCACGTCAATGTATGTCCAAAGGTTTGGAGGATAGAGACATTTGAATTTTTCGAGATTATTCGAAAGTCAATTTGTGAAAAGGCAAATATCTCCCGATCTGTAGGAATCTGGGAAACAAAACTTATGTCACTTTAAGTGAACGTATATGTCAACTTCATGTCAGAGTCACGTCAATGTATGTCCAAGGGTTTGGAGGATAGAGACATTTAAATTTTTCGAGATTATTCGAAAGTCAATTTTTGAAAAGGCAAATATTTCCCGATCTGTAGAATCTGAGAGACAAACCTTATGTCACTTTGAGGGAACGTACTTGTCATAGTCATGTCAGTCACGTAAATGTATGTCGAAGGGTTTGGGGGATAGAGAAATTTTAATTATTCGAGATTATTCGAAAGTCAATTTTTGAAAAGGCAAATATCTCTCGATCTGTAGCAATCTGAGAGACAAAACTTATGTTACTTTGAGGGAACCTATATGTCAACTTCATGTCAGAGTCACGTCAATGTATGTCCAATGTTTTGGAGGATATAGACATTTTAATTTTTCGTGATTATTCGAAAGTCAATTTTTGAAAAGGCAAATATCTCCCGATCTGTAAGAATCTGAGTGACAAACCAAATGTCACTTTGAGGGAATGTATATGTCAACTTCATGTCAGAGTCACGTCAATGTATGTCCAAGGGTTTGGAGGATAGACACATTTTAATTTTTCGAGATTATTCGAAAGTCAATTTTTGAAAAGGCAAATATCTCCCGATCTGTAGAATCTGAGAGACAAAACTTATGTCACTTTTAGGGAACGTACTTGTCATAGTCATGTCAGAGTCACGTAAATGTATGTCCAAGGGTTTGGGGGATAGAGAAATTTTAATTTCTCGAGATTATTCGAAAGTCAATTTTTGAAAAGGCAAATATCTCCCGATCTGTAGGAATCTGAGAGACAAACCATATGTCACTTTGAGGGAACGTATATGTCAACTTCATGTCAGAGTCACTTCAATGTATGTCCAAGGGTTTGGAGGATAGACACATTTTAATTTTTCGAGATTATTCGAAAGTCAAATTTTGGAAAGGCAAATATCTCCCGATCTATAGTAATCTGATAGACAAAACTTATGTTACTTTGAGGGAACGTATATGTGAACTTCATGTCAGAGTCACGTCAATGTATGTCCAAGGGTTTGGAGGATAAAGACATTTTAATTATTCGAGATTATTCGAAAGTCAATTTTTGAAAAGGCAAATATCTCGCGATCTGTAAAAATCTGAGAGACAAAACTTATGTCACTTTGAGGGAGCCTATTTGTCACCTTCAGGTAAGAGTCACGTAAATGCATGTAAAAGGGTTTGGAGGAGAGAGACATTTACATTTTTTGAGATTAGTCGAAAGTCAATTTGTGAAAAGGCAAATATCTCCCGATCTGTAGGCATTTGAGAGACAAAACTTATGTCACTTTAACGGAACGTATATGTCAACTTTATGTCAGAGTCACGTCAATATATGTCCAAGTGTTTGGAGGATAGAGACATTTGAATTTTTCGAGATTATTCCTAGGTCAATTTGTGAAAAGGCAAATATCTCCGAATCTGTAGGAATCTGAGGGACAAAACGTATGTCACTTTGAGGGAATGTATATGTCAACGTCATGTCAGAGTCATGTCAATGTATGTATGAAGGGTTTCGAGGATAGAGACATTTCAGTTTTTCGAGATTATTCGAAAGTCAATTTTTGAAAAGGCAAATATATCCCGAACTCTTAGAATCTGAGTTACAAAACTTATGTCACTTTGAGGGAAAGTATATGTCAAATTCAAGTCAGAGTCACGTCAATGTATGTCCAAGTGTTTGGAGGATAGAGATATTTTAATTTTTCGAGATTATTCGAAAGTCAATTTTTTAAAAGGCAAATATCTCCCGATCTCTAGGAATCTGAGAGACATAACTTATGTCACTTTGAGGAAACGTATATGTCAACTTCACATCAGAGTCACGTCAATTTATGTCCAAGGCTTTGGAGAATAGAGACATTTTAAATTTTTCGAAATTATTCGAAAGTCAATTTTTGAAAAGTTAAATATCTCCCGATCTGTAGGAATCTGAGAAACAAAACATATGTCACTTTTAGGGAACGTATATGTGATCGTCATGTCAGAGTCACGTCAATGTAAGTCCAAGAGTTTGGAGGATAGAGACATTTTAATTTTTCGAGATTATTCGAAAGTCAATTTTTGAAAAGGCAAATATCTCCCGATCGGTAGGAATCTGAGAGACGAAACTTATGTCATTTTGAGGGAACGTATATGTCAACTTCACGTCAGAGTCACGTCAATGTATGCCCAAGGGTTTGGAGGATAGAGACATTTTAATTTTTCGTGATTATTCGTAAGTCAATTTTTGAAAAGGTAACTATCTCCCGCTCTTTAGGAATCTGAGAGACAAACCAAATGTCACTTTGAGGGAACGTATATGTCAACTTCATGTCTGAGTCACGTCAATGTATGTCCAAGGGGTTAGTGGATAGAGACATTTAAATTTAAGGAGATTATTCGAAAGTAAATTTGTGAAAAGGAAAATATCTCCCGATCTGTAGGAATCCCAGAGACAGAACTTATGTCTCTTTGAGGGAACGTATATGTCAACTTCATGTCAGAGTCATGTCAATGTATGTCCAAGGGTTTGGAGGATAGAGACATTTTAATTTTTTGATATTATTCGAAAGTCAATTTATGAAAAGGCAAATATCTCCCGATCTGTAGGAATCTGAGAGACAAAACGTATGTTACTTTGAGGGAACCTATAAGTCAACTTCATGTCAGAGTGACGTCAATGTATGTCCAAAGGTTTGGAGGATAGAGACATTTTAATTTTTCGAGATTATTCGTAAGTCAATTTTTGAAAAGGTAAATATCTCTCGATCTGTAGGAATCTGAGAGACAAACCAAATGTCACTTTGAGGGAACGTTTATGTCAACTTCATGTCAGATTCACGTCAAAGTATGTCCAAGGGTTTGGAGGATAGAGGAATTTTAATTTTTCGAGATTATTCGAAAGTCAATTTTTGAAAAGGCAAATATCTCCCGATCTGTAGGAATCTGAGAGACAAGACTTATGTCACTTTGAGGGAACGTATATGTCAACTTCATGTCAGAGTCAACTCAATGTATGTCCAAGGGTTTAGAGGATAAACACATTTAAATTTTTCGATATTATTCCAAAGTCAATTTATGAAAAGGCAAATATATCCCGATCTGTATTAATCTGAGAGACAACACTTATGTCGCTTTGAGGGAACGTATATGTCAACTTCGTGTGAGAGTCACGTCAATGTATGTCCAAGTGTTTGGAGGATAGAGATATTTTAATTTTTCGAAATTATTCGAAAGTCAATTTTTTAAAAGGCAAATATCTCCCGATCTGTAGGAATCTGAGAGACAAAACTTATGTCACTTTGAGGGAACGTATATGTCAACTTCATGTCAGAGTCGCGTCAATGTATGTCCAAGGGTTTGGAGGATAGAGACATTTAAATTTTTCGAGATTATTCGAAAATCAATTTTTGAAAAAGCAAATATCTCCCGATCTGTAAGAATCTGAGAGACAAACCTGATGTCACTTTGAGGTAACGTGTATGTGAACTTCATGTCAGAGTCACGTCAATATATGTCGAGGAGTTTGGAGGATAGAGACATTTTAATTTTTCGAGATTATTCGAAAGTCAATTTTTGAAAAGGCAAATATCTCCCGATCTGTTAGAATCTGAGTTACAAAACTTATGTCACTTTGAGGGAAAGTATATGTCAAATTCAAGTCAGAGTCACGTCAATGTATGTCCAAGTGTTTGGAGGATAGAGATATTTTAATTTTTCGAGATTATTCGAAAGTCAATTTTTTAAAAGGCAAATATCTCCCGATCTGTAGGTATCTGAGAGACGAAACTTATGTCACTTTGAGGAAACGTATATGTCACTTCACGTCAGATTCACGTCAAAGTATGTCCAAGGGTTTGGAGGATAGAGGCATTTTAATTTTTCGAGATTATTCGAAAGTCAATTTTTGAAATGGCAAATATCTCCCGATCTGTAGGAATCTGAGAGACAAAACTTATGTCGCTTTGAGGGAACGTATATGTCAACTTCGTGTGAGAGTCACGTCAATGTATGTCCTAGGGTTTAGAGGATAAACACATTTTAATTTTTCGATATTATTCCAAAGTCAATTTTTGAAAAGGCAAATATATCCCGATCTGTATGAATCTGAGTGACAACACTTATGTCACTTTGAGGGAACGTATATGTCAACTTCATGTCAGAGTCATGTCAATGTATGTCCAAGTGTTTGGAGGATAGAGATATTTTAATTTTTCGAGATTATTCGTAAGTCAATTTTTTTAAAGGCAAATATCTCCCGATCTGTAGGAATCTGAGAGACAAAACTTATGTCACTTTGAGGGAACGTATATGTCAACTTCATGTCAGAGTCACGTCAATGTATGTCCAAGAGTTTGGAGGATAGAGACATTTTAATTTTTCGAGATTATTCGAAAGTCAATTTTTGAAAGGGAAATATCACCCGATCTGTTAGAATCTGAGAGACAAAACTTATGTCACTTTGAGGTAACGTAAATGTCAACTTCATGTCAGAGGCACGTCAATGTATGTCCAAGGGTTTGGAGGATAGAGATATTTTAATTTTTCGAGATTATTCGAAAGTCAATTTTTGAAGAGGCAAATATCTCCCGATCTGTTAGAATCTGAGAGACAAAACTTATGTCACTTTGAGGGAAAGTATATGTCAAATTCATGTCAGAGTCACGTCAATGTATGTCCAAGTGTTTGGAGGATAGAGATATTTTAATTTTTCGAGATTATTCGAAAGTCAATTTTTTAAAAGGCAAATATCTCCCGATCTGTAGAATCTGAGAGACAAAACTTATGTTACTTTGAGGAAACGTATATGTGAACTTCATGTCAGAGTCACGTCAATGTATGTCCAAGGGTTTGGAGGATAAAGACATTTTAATTTTTCGAGATTATTCGAAAGTCAATTTTTGAAAAGGCAAATATGTCGCTCTCTGTAAAAATCTGAGAGACAAAACTTATGTCACTTTGAGGGAGCCTATTTGTCTAATTCAGGTCAGAGTCACGTAAATGTATGTAAAAGGGTTTGGAGGATAGACACATTTTAATTTTTCGAGATTATTCGAAAGTCAATTTTTGAAAAGGCAAATATCTCCCGATCTGTAGAATCTGAGAGACTAAACTTATGACACTTTCAGGGAACATACTTGTCATAGTCATGTCAGAGTCACGTAAATGTACGTCCAAGGGTTTGGGGGATAGAGAAATTTTAATTTTTCGAGATTATTCGAAAGTCAATTTTTGAAAAGGCAAATATCTCCCGATCTGTATAAATCTGAGAGACAAACCAAATGTCACTTTGAGGGAACGTATATGTCAACTTCATGTGAGAGTCTCGTCAATGTATGTCCAAGGGTTTGGAGGATAGAGACATTTAAATTTTTCGAGATTATTCGAAAGTCAATTTTTGAAAAGGCAAATATCTCCCGATCTGTAGAATCTGAGAGACAAACCATATGTCACTTTGAGGAAACGTACTTGTCATAGTCATGTCAGAGTCACGTAAATGTATGTCCAAGGGTTTGCGGGATAGAGAAATTTTAATTTTTCCAGATTATTCGAAAGTCAATTTTTGAAAAGGCAAATATCTCCCGATCTGTAGCAATCTGAGAGACAAAACTTATGATACTTTGAGGGAACCTATATGTCAACTTCATGTCAGAGTCACGTCAATATATGTCCAAGAGTTTGGAGGATAGAGACATTTTAATTTTTCGAGATTATTCGAAAGTCAATTTTTGAAAAGGCAAATATCTCCTGATCTGTAGAATCTGAGAGACTAAACTTATGACACTTTCAGGGAACATACTTGTCATAGTCATGTCAGAGTCACGTAAATGTATGTCCAAGGGTTTGGGGGATAGAGAAATTTTAATTTTTCGAGATTATTCGAAAGTCAATTTTTGAAAAGGCAAATATCTCCCGATCTGTATAAATCTGAGAGACAAACCAAATGTCACTTTGAGGGAACGTATATGTCAACTTCATGTGAGAGTCTTGTCAATGTATGTCCAAGGGTTTGGAGGATAGAGACATTTAAATTTTTCGAGATTATTCGAAAGTCAATTTTTGAAAAGGCAAATATCTCCCGATCTGTAGAATCTGAGAGACAAACCATATGTCACTTTGAGGAAATGTACTTGTCATAGTCATGTCAGAGTCACGTAAATGTATGTCCAAGGGTTTGGGGGATAGAGAAATTTTAATTTTTCCAGATTATTCGAAAGTCAATTTTTGAAAAGGCAAATATCTCCCGATCTGTAGCAATCTGAGAGACAAAACTTATGATACTTTGAGGGAACCTATATGTCAACTTCATGTCAGAGTCAGGTCAATGTATGTCCAAGGGTTTGGAGGATAAAGACATTTTAATTTTTCGAGATTATTCGAAAGTCAATTTTTGAAAAGGCAAATATCTCCCGATCTGTAGGAATCTGAGAGACAAACCTTATGTCACTTTGAGGGAACGTATATGTCAGCTTCATGTGAGAGTCTCGTCAATGTATGTCCAAGGGTTTGGAGGATAGAGGCATTTAAATTTTTAGAGATTAATCGAAAGTCAATTTTTAAAAGGTAAATATCTCCCGATCTGTAGGAATCTGAGAGACTAACCTTATGTCACTTTGATGGAACGTATGTGTCAACTTCATGTGAGAGTCTCGTCAATGTATGTCCAAGGGTTTGGAGGATAGAGACATTTAAATTTTTCGAGAATATTCGAAAGTCAATTTGTGAAAAGGCAAATATCTCCCGATATGTAATAATCTGAGATACAAAACTTATGTCACTTTAAGTGAACGTATATGTCAACTTCATGTCAGAGTCACGTCAATGTATGTCCAAGGGTTTGGAGGATAGAGACATTTAAATTTTTCGAGATTATTCGAAAGTCAATTTTGAAAAGGCAAATATCTCCCGATCTGTAGAATCTGAGAGACAAAACTTATGTCACTTTCAGGGAACATACTTGTCATAGTCATGTCAGAGTCACGTAAATGTATGTCCAAGGGTTTGGGGGATAGAGAAATTTTAATTTTTCGAGATTATTCGAAATTCAATTCTGGAAATGGCAAATATCTCCCGATCTGTATAAATCTGAGAGACAAACCAAATGTCACTTTGAGGGAACGTATATGACAACTTCATTGCAGAGTCACGTCAATGTATGTCCAAGGGTTTGGAGGATATACACATTTTAATTTTTCGAGATTATTCGAAAGTCAATTTTTGAAAAAGCAAATATCTCCCGATCTCTAGGAATCTGAGAGACAAAACTTATGTCACTTTGAGGGAACGTATATGTCAACTTCATGTGAGAGTCTCGTCAATGTATGTCCAAGGGTTTGGAGGATAGAGGCATTTTAATTTTTCGAGATTATTCGAAAGTCAATTTTTGGAAAGGCAAATATCTCCCGATCTATAGTAATCTGAAAGACAAAACTTATGTCACTTTAAGGGAACTTACCTGTCATAGTCATGTCAGAGTCACGTCAATGTATGTCCAATGGTTTGGAGGATAGAGACATTTTAATTTTTCGTGATTATTCGAAAGTCAATTTTTGAAAAGGCAAATATCTCCCGATCTGTAGGAATCTGAGAGACAAACCAAATGTCACTTTGAGGGAATGTATATGTCAACTTCATGTCAGAGTCACGTCAATGTATGTCGAAGGGTTTGGAGGATAGACACATTTTAATTTTTCGAGATTATTCGAAAGTCAATTTTTAAAAGGCAAATATCTCCCGATCTGTAGAATCTGAGAGACAAAACTTATGTCACTTTTAGGGAACGTACTTGTCATAGTCATGTCAGAGTCACGTAAATGTATGTCCAAGGGTTTGGGTGATAGAGAAATTTTAATTTTTCGAGATTATTCGAAAGTCAATTTTTGAAAAGGCAAATATCTCCCGATCTGTAGGAATCTGAGAGACAAACCATATGTCACTTTGAGGGAACGTATATGTCAACTTCTTGTCAGAGTCTCGTCAATGTATGTCCAAGGGTTTGGAGGATAGACACATTTTAATTTTTCTAGATCATTCGAAAGTCAAATTTTTGAAAGGCAAATATCTCCCGATCTATAGTAATCTGATAGACAAAACTTATGTTTCTTTGAGGGAACGTATATGTGAACTTCATGTCAGAGTCACGTCATTGTATGTCCGAGGGTTTGGAGGATAAAGACATTTTAATTTTTCGAGATTATTCGAAAGTCAATATTTGAAAAGGCAAATATCTCGCGATCTGTAAAAATTTGAGAGACAAAACTTATGTCTCTTTGAGGGAGCCTATTTGTGAAATTCAGGTAAGAGTCACGTAAATGCATGTAAAAGGGTTTGGAGGATAGAGACATTTAAATTTTTTGAGATTAGTCGAAAGTCAATTTGTGAAAAGGCAAATATCTCCCGATCTGTAGGCATTTGAGAGACAAAACTTATGTCACTTTAACGGAACGTATATGTCAACTTTATGTTAGAGTCACGTCAATATATGTCCAAGTGTTTGGAGGATAGAGACATTTGAATTTTTCGAGATTATTCCTAGGTCAATTTGTGAAAAGGCAAATATCTCCCGATCTCTAGGAATCTGAGAGACAAAACTTATGTCACTTTGAGGAAACGTATATGTCAACTTCATGTCAGAGTCACGTCAATTTATGTCCAAGGCTTTGGAGAATAGAGACATTTTAATTTTTTCGAGATTATTCGAAAGTCAATTTTTGAAAAGTTAAATATCTCCCGATCTGTAGGAATCTGAGAAACAAAACATATGTCACTTTTAGGGAACGTATATGTGATCGTCATGTCAGAGTCACGTCAATGTAAGTCCAAGAGTTTGGAGAATAGAGACATTTTAATTTTTCGAGATTATTCGAAAGTCAATTTTTGAAAAGGCAAATATCTCCCGATCGGTAGGAATCTGAGAGACGAAACTTATGTCACTTTGAGGGAACGTATATGTCAACTTCACGTCAGAGTCACGTCAATGTATGTCCAAGGGTTTGGAGGATAGAGACATTTTAATTTTTCGTGATTATTCGTAAGTCAATTTTTGAAAAGGTAAATATCTCCCGATCTTTAGGAATCTGAGAGACAAACCAAATGTCACTTTGAGGGAACGTATATGTCAACTTCATGTCTGAGTCACGCCAATGTATGTCCATGGGGTTAGTGGATAGAGACATTTAAATTTAAGGAGATTTTTCGAAAGTAAATTTGTGAAAAGGCAAATATCTCGCGATCTGTAGGAATCCCAGAGACAGAACTTATGTCACTTTGAGGGAATGTATATGTCAACTTCATGTCAGAGTCATGTCAATGTATGTCCAAGGGTTTGGAGGATAGAGACATTTTAATTTTTTGATATTATTCGAAAGTCAATTTTTGAAAAGGCAAATATCTCCCGATCTGTAGGAATCTGAGAGACAAAACGTATGTTGCTTTGAGGGAACCTATAAGTCAACTTCATGTCAGAGTGACGTCAATGTATGTCCAAAGGTTTGGAGGATAGAGGCATTTGAATTTTTCGAGATTATTCGAAAGTCAATTTCTGAAAAGGCAAATATCTCCCGATCTGTAGGAATCTGAGAGACAAGACTTATGTCACTTTGAGGGAAGGTATATGTCAACTTCATGTCAGAGTCAACTCAATGTATGTCCAAGGGTTTAGAGGATAAACACATTTAAATTTTTCGATATTATTCCAAAGTCAATTTTTGAAAAGGCAAATATATCCCGATCTGTATTAATCTGAGAGACAACACTTATGTCACATTGAGGGAAGATATATGTCAACTTCATGTCAGAGTCACGTCAATGTATGTCCAAGAGTTTGGAGGATAGAGACATTTTAATTTTTCGAGATTATTCGAAAGTCAATTTTTTAAAAGGCAAATATATCCCGATCAGTTAGAATCTGAGAGACAAAACTTATGTCACTTTGAGGGAAAGTATATGTCAAATTCATGTCAGAGTCACGTCAATGTATGTCCAAGTGTTTGGAGGATAGAGATATTTTAATTTTTCGAGATTATTCGAAAGTCAATTTTTTAAAAGGCAAATATCTCCCGATCTGTAGGTATCTGAGAGACAAAACTTATGTCACTTTGAGGAAACGTATATGTCACTTCACGTCAGATTCACGTTAAAGTATGTCCAAGGGTTTGGACGATAGAGGCATTTTAATTTTTCGAGATTATTCGAAAGTCAATTTTTGAAATGGCAAATATCTCCCGATCTGTAGGAATCTGAGAGACAAATCTTATGTCGCTTTGAGGGAACGTATATGTCAACTTCGTGTGAGAGTCACGTCAATGTATGTTCTAGGGTTTAGAGGATAAACACATTTTAATTTTTCGATATTATTCCAAAGTCAATTTTTGAAAAGGCAAATATATCCCGATCTGTAGGAATCTGAGTGACAACACTTATGTCACTTTGAGGGAACGTATATGTCAACTTCATGTCAGAGTCATGTCAATGTATGTCCAAGTGTTTGGAGGATAGAGATATTTTAATTTTCGAGATTATTCGAAAGTCAATTTTTTAAAAGGCAAATATCTCCCGATCTGTAGGAATCTGAGAGACAAAACTTATGTCACTTTGAGGTAACGTATATGTCAACTTCATGTCAGAGTCACGTCAATTTATGTCCAAGGCTTTGGAGAATAGAGACATTTTAATTTTTTCGAGATTATTCGAAAGTCAATTTTTGAAAAGTTAAATATCTCCCGATCTGTAGGAATCTGAGAAACAAAACATATGTCACTTTTAGGGAACGTATATGTGATCGTCATGTCAGAGTCACGTCAATGTAAGTCCAAGAGTTTGGAGAATAGAGACATTTTAATTTTTCGAGATTATTCGAAAGTCAATTATGAAAAGGCAAATATCTCCCGATCGGTAGGAATCTGAGAGACGAAACTTATGTCACTTTGAGGGAACGTATATGTCAACTTCACGTCAGAGTCACGTCAATGTATGTCCAAGGGTTTGGAGGATAGAGACATTTTAATTTTTCGTGATTATTCGTAAGTCAATTTTTGAAAAGGTAAATATCTCCCGATCTTTAGGAATCTGAGAGACAAACCAAATGTCACTTTGAGGGAACGTATATGTCAACTTCATGTCTGAGTCACGCCAATGTATGTCCATGGGGTTAGTGGATAGAGACATTTAAATTTAAGGAGATTTTTCGAAAGTAAATTTGTGAAAAGGCAAATATCTCGCGATCTGTAGGAATCCCAGAGACAGAACTTATGTCACTTTGAGGGAATGTATATGTCAACTTCATGTCAGAGTCATGTCAATGTATGTCCAAGGGTTTGGAGGATAGAGACATTTTAATTTTTTGATATTATTCGAAAGTCAATTTTTGAAAAGGCAAATATCTCCCGATCTGTAGGTATCTGAGAGACAAAACTTATGTCACTTTAAGGAAACGTATATGTCACTTCACGTCAGATTCACGTTAAAGTATGTCCAAGGGTTTGGACGATAGAGGCATTTTAATTTTTCGAGATTATTCGAAAGTCAATTTTTGAAATGGCAAATATCTCCCGATCTGTAGGAATCTGAGAGACAAATCTTATGTCGCTTTGAGGGAACGTATATGTCAACTTCGTGTGAGAGTCACGTCAATGTATGTTCTAGGGTTTAGAGGATAAACACATTTTAATTTTTCGATATTATTCCAAAGTCAATTTTTGAAAAGGCAAATATATCCCGATCTGTAGGAATCTGAGTGACAACACTTATGTCACTTTGAGGGAACGTATATGTCAACTTCATGTCAGAGTCATGTCAATGTATGTCCAAGTGTTTGGAGGATAGAGATATTTTAATTTTTCGAGATTATTCGAAAGTCAATTTTTTAAAAGGCAAATATCTCCCGATCTGTAGGAATCTGAGAGACAAAACTTATGTCACTTTGAGGTAACGTATATGTCAACTTCATGTCAGAGGCACGTCAATGTATGTCGAAGGGTTTGGAGGATAGAGATATTTTAATTTTTCGAGATTATTCGAAAGTCAATTTTTGAAAAAGGCAAATATCTACCGATATGTAGGAATCTGACAGACAAAACTTATGTCACTTTGATTTAATGTATATATCAACTTCATGTCAGAGGCACGTCAATGTATGTCCAAGGGTTTGGAGGATAGAGATATTTTAATTTTTCGAGTTTATTCGAAAGTCAATTTTTGAAAAGGCAAATATCTCCCGATCTGTAGGAATCTGAGAACAAACCTGATGTCACTTTGAGGGGACGTATATGTCAACTTCATGTCAGATTCACGTCAATGTATGTAAAAGGGTTTGGAGTATAGAGACAATTTAATTTTTTGATATTATTCGAAAGTCAATATTTGAAAAGGCAAATATCTCCCGATCTGTAGGAATCTGAGATACAAAACTTATGTCACTTTGAGGGAACGTATATGTCAACTTCATGTCAGAGCCACGTCAAAGTATGTCCAAGGGTTTGGAGGACAGAGGCATTTTAATTTTTCGAGATTATTCGAAAGTCAATTTTTGAAAATTCAAATATCTCCCGATCTGAATGAATCTGAGAGACAACACTTATGTCAATTTGAGGGAACGTATATGTCAACTTCATGACAAAGTCACGTCAATGTATGTCCAAAGGTTTGGAGGATAGAGATATTTTAATTTTTCGAGATTATTCGAAAGTCAATTTTTAAAAATTCAAACATCTCCCGATCTGAACGAATCTGAGAGACAACACTTATGTCACTTTGAGGGAACGTATATGTCAACTTCATGTCAGAGTCACGTCAATGTATGTCCAAGAGTTTGGAGGATAGAGACATTTTAATTTTTCGAGATTATTCGAAAGTCAATTTATGAAAAGGCAAATATCTCCCGATCTGTAGGAATCTGAGAGACAAAACTTATGTCACTTTGAGGGAACGTATATGTCAACTTCATGTCAGAGTCACGTCAATGTATGTCCAAGGGGTTGGAGGATAGAGATATTTTAATTTTTCGAGATTATTTGATAGTCAATTTTTGAAAAGGCAAATATCTCCCGATCTCTAGGAAACTGAGAGACAAACAATATGTCACTTTGGGGGAACGTATATGTCAACTTCATGTCAGATTCACGTCAATGTATGTCCAAGGGTTTGGAGGATAGAGACATTTTAATTTTTCGAGATTATTCGAAAGTCAATTTTTGAAAAGGCAAATATCTCCCGATCTGTAGAATCTGAGAGACAACACTTATGTCACTTTGAGGGAACCTATAAGTCAACTTCATGTCTGAGTCACGTCAATGTATGTCCAAGGGTTTGGAGGATAGATAAATTTTAATTTTTCGAGATTATTCCAAAGTCAATATTTAAAGGCAAATATCTCCCTATCTGTAGGAATCTGATAAACAAAACATATGTCACTTTTAGGGAACGTATATGTGATCGTCATGTCAGAGTCACGTCAATGTAAGTCCAAGAGTTTGGAGGATAGAGACATTTTAATTTTTCGAGATTATTCGAAAGTCAATTTTTGAAAAGGCAAATATCTCCCGATCGGTAGGAATCTGAGAGACGAAACTTATGTCACTTTGAGGGAACGTATATGTCAACTTCACGTCAGAGTCACGTCAAGGTATGTCCAAGGGTTTGGAGGATAGAGACTTTTAATTTTTCGAGATTATTCTAAAGTCAATTTTTGAAAAGGCAAATATCTCCCGATCTGTAGGAATCCCAGATACAAAACGTATGTCACTTTGAGAGAACGTATATGTCAACTTCATGTAAGAGTCACGTGTATGTACGTCCAAGGGTTTAGTGGATAGAGACATTTAAATTTTTCGAGATTATTCGAAAGTAATTTTGTGAAAAGGCAAATATCTCCCGATCTGTAGGAATCACATAGACAAAACTTATGTCATTTTGAGGGAACGTATATGTCAACTTCATGTCAGAGTCATGTCAATGTATGTCCAAGGGTTTGGAGGATAGAGACATTTTAATTTATCGAGATTATTCGAAAGTCAATTTTTGAAAAGGCAAATATCTCCCGATCTGTAGAAATCTGAGAGACAAAACGTATGTTACTTTGAGGGGACATATAAGTCAACTTCATGTCAGAGTGACGTCAATGTATGTCCAAGGGTTTGGAGGATAGAGACATTTTAATTTTTCGAGATTATTCGTAAGTCAATTTTTGAAAAGGTAAATATCTCCCGATCTGTAGGAATCTGAGAGACAAACCAAATGTCACTTTGAGGGAACGTATATGTCAACTTCGTGTCTGAGTCACGTCAATGTATGTCCAAGGGTTTGGAGGATAGAGACATTTTAATTTTTCGAGATTATTCGAAAGTCAATTTGTGAAAAGGCAAATATCTCCCGATCTGTAGGAATCTGAGAGACAAAACTTATGTCACTTTGAGGGAACGTATATGTCAACTTGATGTCAGAGTCTCGTAAATGTATGTCCAAGAGTTTGGAGGATAGAGACATTTAAATTTTTCGAGATTATTCGAAAGTCAATTTGTGGAAAGGCAAATATCTCGCGATCTGTAATAATCTGAGAGACAAAACTTATGTTACTTTAAGGGAACGTATATGTAAACTTCATGTCAGAGTCACGTCAATGTATGTCCAAAGGTTTGGAGGATAGAGACATTTGAATTTTTCGAGATTATTCGAAAGTCAATTTGTGAAAAGGCAAATATCTCCCGATCTGTAGGAATCTGGGAAACAAAACTTATGTCACTTTAAGTGAACGTATATGTCAACTTCATGTCAGAGTCACGTCAATGTATGTCCAAGGGTTTGGAGGATAGAGACATTTAAATTTTTCGAGATTATTCGAAAGTCAATTTTTGAAAAGGCAAATATTTCCCGATCTGTAGAATCTGAGAGACAAACCTTATGTCACTTTGAGGGAACGTACTTGTCATAGTCATGTCAGAGTCACGTAAATGTATGTCCAAGGGTTTGGAGGATATACACATTTTAATTTTTCGAGATTATTCGAAAGTCAATTTTTGAAAAAGCAAATATCTCCCGATCTCTAGGAATCTGAGAGACAAAACTTATGTCACTTTGAGGGAACGTATATGTCAACTTCATGTGAGAGTCTCGTCAATGTATGTCCAAGGGTTTGGAGGATAGAGGCATTTTAATTTTTCGAGATTATTCGAAAGTCAATTTTTGGAAAGGCAAATATCTCCCGATCTATAGTAATCTGAAAGACAAAACTTATGTCACTTTAAGGGAACTTACCTGTCATAGTCATGTCAGAGTCACGTCAATGTATGTCCAATGGTTTGGAGGATAGAGACATTTTAATTTTTCGTGATTATTCGAAAGTCAATTTTTGAAAAGGCAAATATCTCCCGATCTGTAGGAATCTGAGAGACAAACCAAATGTCACTTTGAGGGAATGTATATGTCAACTTCATGTCAGAGTCACGTCAATGTATGTCCAAGGGTTTGGAGGATAGACACATTTTAATTTTTCGAGATTATTCGAAAGTCAATTTTTAAAAGGCAAATATCTCCCGATCTGTAGAATCTGAGAGACAAAACTTATGTCACTTTTAGGGAACGTACTTGTCATAGTCATGTCAGAGTCACGTAAATGTATGTCCAAGGGTTTGGGTGATAGAGAAATTTTAATTTTTCGAGATTATTCGAAAGTCAATTTTTGAAAAGGCAAATATCTCCCGATCTGTAGGAATCTGAGAGACAAACCATATGTCACTTTGAGGGAACGTATATGTCAACTTCATGTCAGAGTCACGTCAATGTATGTCCAAGGGTTTGGAGGATAAAGACATTTTAATTATTCGAGATTATTCGAAAGTCAATTTTTGAAAAGGCAAATATCTCGCGATCTGTAAAAATCTGAGAGACAAAACTTATGTCACTTTGAGGGAGCCTATTTGTCACCTTCAGGTAAGAGTCACGTAAATGCATGTAAAAGGGTTTGGAGGAGAGAGACATTTAAATTTTTTGAGATTAGTCGAAAGTCAATTTGTGAAAAGGCAAATATCTCCCGATCTGTAGGCATTTGAGAGACAAAACTTATGTCACTTTAACGGAACGTATATGTCAACTTTATGTCAGAGTCACGTCAATATATGTCCAAGTGTTTGGAGGATAGAGACATTTGAATTTTTCGAGATTATTCCTAGGTCAATTTGTGAAAAGGCAAATATCTCCGAATCTGTAGGATTCTGAGGGACAAAACGTATGTCACTTTGAGGGAATGTATATGTCAACTTCATGTCAGAGTCACGTCAATTTATGTCCAAGGCTTTGGAGAATAGAGATATTTTAATTTTTCGAGTTTATTCGAAAGTCAATTTTTGAAAAGGCAAATATCTCCCGATCTGTAAAAATTTGAGAGACAAAACTTATGTCTCTTTGAGGGAGCCTATTTGTCAAATTCAGGTAAGAGTCACGTAAATGCATGTAAAAGGGTTTGGAGGATAGAGACATTTAAATTTTTTGAGATTAGTCGAAAGTCAATTTGTGAAAAGGCAAATATCTCCCGATCTGTAGGCATTTGAGAGACAAAACTTTTGTCACTTTAACGGAACGTATATGTCAACTTTATGTTAGAGTCACGTCAATATATGTCCAAGTGTTTGGAGGATAGAGACATTTGTTTTTTTCGAGATTATTCCTAGGTCAATTTGTGAAAAGGTAAATATCTCCCGATCTCTAGGAATCTGAGAGACATAACTTATGTCACTTTGAGGAAACGTATATGTCAACTTCATGTCAGAGTCACGTCAATTTATGTCCAAGGCTTTGGAGAATAGAGACATTTTAAATTTTTCGAGATTATTCGAAAGTCAATTTTTGAAAAGTTAAATATCTCCCGATCTGTAGGAATCTGAGAAACAAAACATATGTCACTTTTAGGGAACGTATATGTGATCGTCATGTCAGAGTCACGTCAATGTAAGTCCAAGAGTTTGGAGAATAGAGACATTTTAATTTTTCGAGATTATTCGAAAGTCAATTTTTGAAAAGGCAAATATCTCCCGATCGGTAGGAATCTGAGAGACGAAACTTATGTCACTTTGAGGGAACGTATATGTCAACTTCACGTCAGAGTCACGTCAATGTATGTCCAAGGGTTTGGAGGATAGAGACATTTTAATTTTTCGTGATTATTCGTAAGTCAATTTTTGAAAAGGTAAATATCTCCCGATCTTTAGGAATCTGAGAGACAAACCAAATGTCACTTTGAGGGAACGTATATGTCAACTTCATGTCTGAGTCACGCCAATGTATGTCCATGGGGTTAGTGGATAGAGACATTTAAATTTAAGGAGATTTTTCGAAAGTAAATTTGTGAAAAGGCAAATATCTCGCGATCTGTAGGAATCCCAGAGACAGAACTTATGTCACTTTGAGGGAATGTATATGTCAACTTCATGTCAGAGTCATGTCAATGTATGTCCAAGGGTTTGGAGGATAGAGACATTTTAATTTTTTGATATTATTCGAAAGTCAATTTTTGAAAAGGCAAATATCTCCCGATCTGTAGGAATCTGAGAGACAAAACGTATGTTGCTTTGAGGGAACCTATAAGTCAACTTCATGTCAGAGTGACGTCAATGTATGTCCAAAGGTTTGGAGGATAGAGGCATTTGAATTTTTCGAGATTATTCGAAAGTCAATTTCTGAAAAGGCAAATATCTCCCGATCTGTAGGAATCTGAGAGACAAGACTTATGTCACTTTGAGGGAACGTATATGTCAACTTCATGTCAGAGTCAACTCAATGTATGTCCAAGGGTTTAGAGGATAAACACATTTAAATTTTTCGATATTATTCCAAAGTCAATTTTTGAAAAGGCAAATATATCCCGATCTGTATTAATCTGAGAGACAACACTTATGTCACATTGAGGGAACGTATATGTCAACTTCATGTCAGAGTCACGTCAATGTATGTCCAAGGGTTTGGAGGATAAAGACATTTTAATTATTCGAGATTATTCGAAAGTCAATTTTTGAAAAGGCAAATATCTCGCGATCTGTAAAAATCTGAGAGACAAAACTTATGTCACTTTGAGGGAGCCTATTTGTCACCTTCAGGTAAGAGTCACGTAAATGCATGTAAAAGGGTTTGGAGGAGAGAGACATTTAAATTTTTTGAGATTAGTCGAAAGTCAATTTGTGAAAAGGCAAATATCTCCCGATCTGTAGGCATTTGAGAGACAAAACTTATGTCACTTTAACGGAACGTATATGTCAACTTTATGTCAGAGTCACGTCAATATATGTCCAAGTGTTTGGAGGATAGAGACATTTGAATTTTTCGAGATTATTCCTAGGTCAATTTGTGAAAAGGCAAATATCTCCGAATGTGTAGGATTCTGAGGGACAAAACGTATGTCACTTTGAGGGAATGTATATGTCAACTTCATGTCAGAGTCACGTCAATTTATGTCCAAGGCTTTGGAGAATAGAGATATTTTAATTTTTCGAGTTTATTCGAAAGTCAATTTTTGAAAAGGCAAATATCTCCCGATCTGTAAAAATTTGAGAGACAAAACTTATGTCTTTTTGAGGGAGCCTATTTGTCAAATTCAGGTAAGAGTCACGTAAATGCATGTAAAAGGGTTTGGAGGATAGAGACATTTAAATTTTTTGAGATTAGTCGAAAGTCAATTTGTGAAAAGGCAAATATCTCCCGATCTGTAGGCATTTGAGAGACAAAACTTTTGTCACTTTAACGGAACGTATATGTCAACTTTATGTTAGAGTCACGTCAATATATGTCCAAGTGTTTGGAGGATAGAGACATTTGTTTTTTTCGAGATTATTCCTAGGTCAATTTGTGAAAAGGTAAATATCTCCCGATCTCTAGGAATCTGAGAGACATAACTTATGTCACTTTGAGGAAACGTATATGTCAACTTCATGTCAGAGTCACGTCAATTTATGTCCAAGGCTTTGGAGAATAGAGACATTTTAAATTTTTCGAGATTATTCGAAAGTCAATTTTTGAAAAGTTAAATATCTCCCGATCTGTAGGAATCTGAGAAACAAAACATATGTCACTTTTAGGGAACGTATATGTGATCGTCATGTCAGAGTCACGTCAATGTAAGTCCAAGAGTTTGGAGAATAGAGACATTTTAATTTTTCGAGATTATTCGAAAGTCAATTTTTGAAAAGGCAAATATCTCCCGATCGGTAGGAATCTGAGAGACGAAACTTATGTCACTTTGAGGGAACGTATATGTCAACTTCACGTCAGAGTCACGTCAATGTATGTCCAAGGGTTTGGAGGATAGAGACATTTTAATTTTTCGTGATTATTCGTAAGTCAATTTTTGAAAAGGTAAATATCTCCCGATCTTTAGGAATCTGAGAGACAAACCAAATGTCACTTTGAGGGAACGTATATGTCAACTTCATGTCTGAGTCACGCCAATGTATGTCCATGGGGTTAGTGGATAGAGACATTTAAATTTAAGGAGATTTTTCGAAAGTAAATTTGTGAAAAGGCAAATATCTCGCGATCTGTAGGAATCCCAGAGACAGAACTTATGTCACTTTGAGGGAATGTATATGTCAACTTCATGTCAGAGTCATGTCAATGTATGTCCAAGGGTTTGGAGGATAGAGACATTTTAATTTTTTGATATTATTCGAAAGTCAATTTTTGAAAAGGCAAATATCTCCCGATCTGTAGGAATCTGAGAGACAAAACGTATGTTGCTTTGAGGGAACCTATAAGTCAACTTCATGTCAGAGTGACGTCAATGTATGTCCAAAGGTTTGGAGGATAGAGGCATTTGAATTTTTCGAGATTATTCGAAAGTCAATTTCTGAAAAGGCAAATATCTCCCGATCTGTAGGAATCTGAGAGACAAGACTTATGTCACTTTGAGGGAACGTATATGTCAACTTCATGTCAGAGTCAACTCAATGTATGTCCAAGGGTTTAGAGGATAAACACATTTAAATTTTTCGATATTATTCCAAAGTCAATTTTTGAAAAGGCAAATATATCCCGATCTGTATTAATCTGAGAGACAACACTTATGTCACATTGAGGGAAGATATATGTCAACTTCATGTCAGAGTCACGTCAATGTATGTCCAAGAGTTTGGAGGATAGAGACATTTTAATTTTTCGAGATTATTCGAAAGTCAATTTTTGAAAAGGCAAATATATCCCGATCAGTTAGAATCTGAGAGACAAAACTTATGTCACTTTGAGGGAAAGTATATGTCAAATTCATGTCAGAGTCACGTCAATGTATGTCCAAGTGTTTGGAGGATAGAGATATTTTAATTTTTCGAGATTATTCGAAAGTCAATTTTTTAAAAGGCAAATATCTCCCGATCTGTAGGTATCTGAGAGACAAAACTTATGTCACTTTGAGGAAACGTATATGTCACTTCACGTCAGATTCACGTTAAAGTATGTCCAAGGGTTTGGACGATAGAGGCATTTTAATTTTTCGAGATTATTCGAAAGTAAATTTTTGAAATGGCAAATATCTCCCGATCTGTAGGAATCTGAGAGACAAAACTTATGTCGCTTTGAGGGAACGTATATGTCAACTTCGTGTGAGAGTCACGTCAATGTATGTTCTAGGGTTTAGAGGATAAACACATTTTAATTTTTCGATATTATTCCAAAGTCAATTTTTGAAAAGGCAAATATATCCCGATCTGTAGGAATCTGAGTGACAACACTTATGTCACTTTGAGGGAACGTATATGTCAACTTCATGTCAGAGTCATGTCAATGTATGTCCAAGTGTTTGGAGGATAGAGATATTTTAATTTTTCGAGATTATTCGAAAGTCAATTTTTTAAAAGGCAAATATCTCCCGATCTGTAGGAATCTGAGAGACAAAACTTATGTCACTTTGAGGGAACGTTTTTGTCAACTTCATGTCAGAGTCACGTCAATGTATGTCCAAGAGTTTGGAGGATAGAGACATTTTAATTTTTCGAGATTATTCGAAAGTCAATTTTTGAAAATTCAAATATCTCCCGATCTGTTAGAATCTGAGAGACAAAACATATCTCACTTTGAGGTAACGTATATGTCAACTTCATGTCAGAGGCACGTCAATGTATGTCCAAGGGTTTGGAGGATAGAGATATTTTAATTTTTCGAGATTATTCGAAAGTCAATTTTTGAAAAGGCAAATATCTCCCGATCTGTTAGAATCTGAGAGACAAAACTTATGTCACTTTGATTTAATGTATATATCAACTTCATGTCAGAGGCACGTCAATGTATGTCCAAGGGTTTGGAGGATAGAGATATTTTAATTTTTCGAGTTTATTCAAAAGTCAATTTTTGAAAAGGCAAATATCTCCCGATCTGTAGGAATCTGAGAACAAACCTGATGTCACTTTGAGGGGACGTATATGTCAACTTCATGTCAGATTCACGTCAATGTATGTAAAAGGGTTTGGAGTATAGAGACAATTTAATTTCTTGATATTATTCGAAAGTCAATATTTGAAAAGGCAAATATCTCCCGATCTGTAGGAATCTGAGATACAAAACTTATGTCACTTTGAGGGAACGTATATGTCAACTTCATGTCAGAGCCACGTCAAAGTATGTCCAAGGGTTTGGAGGACAGAGGCATTTTAATTTTTCGAGATTATTCGAAAGTCAATTTTTGAAAATTCAAATATCTCCCGATCTGAATGAATCTGAGAGACAACACTTATGTCACTTTGAGGGAACGTATATGTCAACTTCATGACAAAGTCACGTCAATGTATGTCCAAAGGTTTGGAGGATAGAGATATTTTAATTTCTCGAGATTATTCGAAAGTCAATTTTTGAAAATTCAAACATCTCCCGATCTGATCGAATCTGAGAGACAACACTTATGTCACTTTGATGGAACGTATATGTCAACTTCATGTCAGAGTCACGTCAATGTATGTCCAAGAGTTTGGAGGATAGAGACATTTTAATTTTTCGAGATTATTCGAAAGTCAATTTATGAAAAGGCAAATATCTCCCGATCTGTAGGAATCTGAGAGACAAAACTTATGTCACTTTGAGGGAACGTATATGTCAACTTCATGTCAGAGTCACGTCAATGTATGTCCAAGGGGTTGGAGGATAGAGATATTTTAATTTTTCGAGATTATTTGATAGTCAATTTTTGAAAAGGCAAATATCTCCCGATCTCTAGGAAACTGAGAGACAAACAATATGTCACTTTCGCGGAACGTATATGTCAACTTCATGTCAGATTCACGTCAATGTGTGTCCAAGTGTTTGGAGGACAGAGGCATTTTAATTTTGCAAGATTATTCGAAAGTCAATTTTTGAAAAGGCAAATATCTTCCGATCTGTAGGAATCTGAGAGACAACACTTATGTCACTTTGAGGGAACGTATATGTAAACTTCATGTCAGAGTCATGTCAATGTATGTAAAAGGGTTTGGAGGATAGAGACATTTTAATTTTTCGAGATTATTCGAAAGTCAATTTTTGAAAAGGCAAATATCTCCCGATCTGTAGAATCTGAGAGACAACACTTATGTCACTTTGAGGGAACCTATAAGTCAACTTCATGTCTGAGTCACGTCAATGTATGTCCAAGAGTTTGGAGGATAGATAAATTTTAATTTTTCGAGATTATTCCAAAGTCAATATTTAAAGGCAAATATCTCCCTATCTGTAGGAATCTGATAAACAAAACATATGTCACTTTTAGGGAACGTATATGTGATCGTCATGTCAGAGTCACGTCAATGTAAGTCCAAGAGTTTGGAGGATAGAGACATTTTAATTTTTCGAGATTATTCGAAAGTCAATTTTTGAAAAGGCAAATATCTCCCGATCGGTAGGAATCTGAGAGACGAAACTTATGTCACTTTGAGGGAACGTATATGTCAACTTCACGTCAGAGTCACGTCAAGGTATGTATAAGGGTTTGGAGGATAGAGACATTTTAATTTTTCGAGATTATTCTAAAGTCAATTTTTGAAAAGGCAAATATCTCCCGATCTGTAGGAATCCCTGATACAAAACGTATGTCACTTTGAGAGAACGTATATGTCAACTTCACGTAAGAGTCACGTGTATGTACGTCCAAGGGTTTAGTGGATAGAGACATTTAAATTTTTCGAGATTATTCGAAAGTAATTTTGTGAAAAGGCAAATATCTCCCGATCTGTAGGAATCTGGGAAACAAAACTTATGTCACTTTAAGTGAACGTATATGTCAACTTCATGTCAGAGTCACGTCAATGTATGTCCAAGGGTTTGGAGGATAGAGACATTTAAATTTTTCGAGATTATTCGAAAGTCAATTTTTGAAAAGGCAAATATCTCCCGATCTGTAGCAATCTGAGAGACAAAACCTATGTTACTTTGAGGGAACCTATATGTCAACTTCATGTCAGAGTCACGTCAATGTATGTCCAATGGTTTGGAGGATAGAGACATTTTAATTTTTCGTGATTATTCGAAAGTCAATTTTTGAAAAGGCAAATATCTCCCGATCTGTAGGAATCTGAGAGACAAACCAAATGTCACTTTGAGGGAATGTATATGTCAACTTCATGTCAGACTCACGTCAATGTATGTCCAAGGGTTTGGAGGATAGACACATTTAAATTTTTCGAAATTATTCGAAAGTCAATTTTTGAAAAGGCAAATATCTCCCGTTCTGTAGAATCTGAGAGACAAAACTTATGTCACTTTTAGGGAACGTACTTGTCATAGTCATGTCAGAGTCACGTAAATGTATGTCCAAGGGTTTGGAGGATAGAGGCATTTTAATTTTTCGAGATTATTCGAAAGTCAAATTTTGGAAAGGCAAATATCTCCGGATCTATAGTAATCTGATAGACAAAACTTATGTTACTTTGAGGGAACGTATATGTGAACTTCATTTCAGAGTCACGTCAATGTATGTCCAAGGGTTTGGAGGATAAAGACATTTCAATTTTTCGAGATTATTCGAAAGTCAATTTTTGAAAAGGCAAATATCTCGCGATCTGTAAAAATCTGAGAGACAAAACTTATGTCACTTTGAGGGAGCCTATTTGTCACCTTCAGGTAAGAGTCACGTAAATGCATGTAAAAGGGTTTGGAGGAGAGAGACATTTAAATTTTTTGAGATTAGTCGAAAGTCAATTTGTGAAAAGGCAAATATCTCCCGATCTGTAGGCATTTGAGAGACAAAACTTATGTCACTTTAACGGAACGTATATGTCAACTTTATGTCAGAGTCACGTCAATATATGTCCAAGTGTTTGGAGGATAGAGACATTTGAATTTTTCGAGATTATTCCTAGGTCAATTTGTGAAAAGGCAAATATCTCCGAATCTGTAGGAATCTGAGGGACAAAACGTATGTCACTTTGAGGGAATGTATATGTCAACGTCATGTCAGAGTCATGTCAATGTATGTATGAAGGGTTTCGAGGATAGAGACATTTCAGTTTTTCGAGATTATTCGAAAATCAATTTTTGAAAAGGCAAATATCTCTCGATCTCTAGGAATCTGAGAGACATAACTTATGTCACTTTGAGGAAACGTATATGTCAACTTCATGTCAGAGTCACGTCAATGTATGTCCAAGGGTTTGGAGAATAGAGACATTTTAAATTTTTCGAGATTATTCGAAAGTCAATTTTTGAAAAGGCAAATATCTCCTGATCTGTAGGAATCTGAGAGACAAACCTTATGTCACTTTCAGGGAACATACTTGTCATAGTCATGTCAGAGTCACGTAAATGTATGTCCAAGGGTTTGGGGGATAGAGAAATTTTAATTTTTCGAGATTATTCGAAATTCAATTTTGGAAATGGCAAATATCTCCCGATCTGTATAAATCTGAGAGACAAACCAAATGTCACTTTGAGGGAACGTATATGACAACTTCATGTCAGAGTCACGTCAATGTATGTCCAAGGGTTTGGAGGATATACACATTTTAATTTTTCGAGATTATTCGAAAGTCAATTTTTGAAAAAGCAAATATCTCCCGATCTCTAGGAATCTGAGAGACAAAACTTATGTCACTTTGAGGGAATGTATATGTCAACTTCATGTGAGAGTCTCGTCAATGTATGTCCAAGGGTTTGGAGGATAGAGGCATTTTAATTTTTCGAGATTATTCGAAAGTCAATTTTTGGAAAGGCAAATATCTCCCGATCTATAGTAATCTGAAAGACAAAACTTATGTCACTTTAAGGGAACTTACCTGTCATAGTCATGTCAGAGTCACGTCAATGTATGTCCAATGGTTTGGAGGATAGAGACATTTTAATTTTTCGTGATTATTCGAAAGTCAATTTTTGAAAAGGCAAATATCTCCCGATCTGTAGGAATCTGAGAGACAAACCAAATGTCACTTTGAGGGAATGTATATGTCAACTTCATGTCAGAGTCACGTCAATGTATGTCCAAGGGTTTGGAGGATAGACACATTTTAATTTTTCGAGATTATTCGAAAGTCAATTTTTAAAAGGCAAATATCTCCCGATCTGTAGAATCTGAGAGACAAAACTTATGTCACTTTTAGGGAACGTACTTGTCATAGTCATGTCAGAGTCACGTAAATGTATGTCCAAGGGTTTGGGTGATAGAGAAATTTTAATTTTTCGAGATTATTCGAAAGTCAATTTTTGAAAAGGCAAATATCTCCCGATCTGTAGGAATCTGAGAGACAAACCATATGTCACTTTGAGGGAACGTATATGTCAACTTCATGTCAGAGTCACGTCAATGTATGTCCAAGGGTTTGGAGGATAGACACATTTTAATTTTTCTAGATCATTCGAAAGTCAAATTTTTGAAAGGCAATTATCTCCCGATCTATAGTAATCTGATAGACAAAACTTATGTTACTTTGAGGGAACGTATATGTGAACTTCATGTCAGAGTCACGTCAATGTATGTCCAAGGGTTTGGAGGATAAAGACATTCTAATTATTCGAGATTATTCGAAAGTCAATTTTTGAAAAGGCAAATATCTCGCGATCTGTAAAAATCTGAGAGACAAAACTTATGTCACTTTGAGGGAGCCTATTTGTCACCTTCAGGTAAGAGTCACGTAAATGCATGTAAAAGGGTTTGGAGGAGAGAGACATTTAAATTTTTTGAGATTAGTCGAAAGTCAATTTGTGAAAAGGCAAATATCTCCCGATCTGTAGGCATTTGAGAGACAAAACTTATGTCACTTTAACGGAACGTATATGTCAACTTTATGTCAGAGTCACGTCAATATATGTCCAAGTGTTTGGAGGATAGAGACATTTGAATTTTTCGAGATTATTCCTAGGTCAATTTGTGAAAAGGCAAATATCTCCGAATCTGTAGGAATCTGAGGGACAAAACGTATGTCACTTTGAGGGAATGTATATGTCAACTTCATGTCAGAGTCACGTCAATTTATGTCCAAGGCTTTGGAGAATAGAGATATTTTAATTTTTCGAGTTTATTCGAAAGTCAATTTTTGAAAAGGCAAATATCTCCCGATCTGTAAAAATTTGAGAGACAGAACTTATGTCTCTTTGAGGGAGCCTATTTGTCAAATTCAGGTAAGAGTCACGTAAATGCATGTAAAAGGGTTTGGAGGATAGAGACATTTAAATTTTTTGAGATTAGTCGAAAGTCAATTTGTGAAAAGGCAAATATCTCCCGATCTGTAGGCATTTGAGAGACAAAACTTTTGTCACTTTAACGGAACGTATATGTCAACTTTATGTTAGAGTCACGTCAATATATGTCCAAGTGTTTGGAGGATAGAGACATTTGAATTTTTCGAGATTATTCCTAGGTCAATTTGTGAAAAGGTAAATATCTCCCGATCTCTAGGAATCTGAGAGACATAACATATGTCACTTTGAGGAAACGTATATGTCAACTTCATGTCAGAGTCACGTCAATTTATGTCCAAGGCTTTGGAGAATAGAGACATTTTAAATTTTTCGAGATTATTCGAAAGTCAATTTTTGAAAAGTTAAATATCTCCCGATCTGTAGGAATCTGAGAAACAAAACATATGTCACTTTTAGGGAACGTATATGTGATCGTCATGTCAGAGTCACGTCAATGTAAGTCCAAGAGTTTGGAGAATAGAGACATTTTAATTTTTCGAGATTATTCGAAAGTCAATTTTTGAAAAGGCAAATATCTCCCGATCGGTAGGAATCTGAGAGACGAAACTTATGTCACTTTGAGGGAACGTATATGTCAACTTCACGTCAGAGTCACGTCAATGTATGTCCAAGGGTTTGGAGGATAGAGACATTTTAATTTTTCGTGATTATTCGTAAGTCAATTTTTGAAAAGGTAAATATCTCCCGATCTTTAGGAATCTGAGAGACAAACCAAATGTCACTTTGAGGGAACGTATATGTCAACTTCATGTCTGAGTCACGCCAATGTATGTCCATGGGGTTAGTGGATAGAGACATTTAAATTTAAGGAGATTTTTCGAAAGTAAATTTGTGAAAAGGCAAATATCTCGCGATCTGTAGGAATCCCAGAGACAGAACTTATGTCACTTTGAGGGAATGTATATGTCAACTTCATGTCAGAGTCATGTCAATGTATGTCCAAGGGTTTGGAGGATAGAGACATTTTAATTTTTTGATATTATTCGAAAGTCAATTTTTGAAAGGCAAATATCTCCCGATCTGTAGGAATCTGAGAGACAAAACGTATGTTGCTTTGAGGGAACCTATAAGTCAACTTCATGTCAGAGTGACGTCAATGTATGTCCAAAGGTTTGGAGGATAGAGGCATTTGAATTTTTCGAGATTATTCGAAAGTCAATTTCTGAAAAGGCAAATATCTCCCGATCTGTAGGAATCTGAGAGACAAGACTTATGTCACTTTGAGGGAACGTATATGTCAACTTCATGTCAGAGTCAACTCAATGTATGTCCAAGGGTTTAGAGGATAAACACATTTAAATTTTTCGATATTATTCCAAAGTCAATTTTTGAAAAGGCAAATATATCCCGATCTGTATTAATCTGAGAGACAACACTTATGTCACATTGAGGGAAGATATATGTCAACTTCATGTCAGAGTCACGTCAATGTATGTCCAAGAGTTTGGAGGATAGAGACATTTTAATTTTTCGAGATTATTCGAAAGTCAATTTTTGAAAAGGCAAATATATCCCGATCAGTTAGAATCTGAGAGACAAAACTTATGTCACTTTGAGGGAAAGTATATGTCAAATTCATGTCAGAGTCACGTCAATGTATGTCCAAGTGTTTGGAGGATAGAGATATTTTAATTTTTCGAGATTATTCGAAAGTCAATATTTTAAAAGGCAAATATCTCCCGATCTGTAGGTATCTGAGAGACAAAACTTATGTCACTTTGAGGAAACGTATATGTCACTTCACGTCAGATTCACGTTAAAGTATGTCCAAGGGTTTGGACGATAGAGGCATTTTAATTTTTCGAGATTATTCGAAAGTAAATTTTTGAAATGGCAAATATCTCCCGATCTGTAGGAATCTGAGAGACAAAACTTATGTCGCTTTGAGGGAACGTATATGTCAACTTCGTGTGAGAGTCACGTCAATGTATGTTCTAGGGTTTAGAGGATAAACACATTTTAATTTTTCGATATTATTCCAAAGTCAATTTTTGAAAAGGCAAATATATCCCGATCTGTAGGAATCTGAGTGACAACACTTATGTCACTTTGAGGGAACGTATATGTCAACTTCATGTCAGAGTCATGTCAATGTATGTCCAAGTGTTTGGAGGATAGAGATATTTTAATTTTTCGAGATTATTCGAAAGTCAATTTTTTAAAAGGCAAATATCTCCCGATCTGTAGGAATCTGAGAGACAAAACTTATGTCACTTTGAGGGAACGTTTTTGTCAACTTCATGTCAGAGTCACGTCAATGTATGTCCAAGAGTTTGGAGGATAGAGACATTTTAATTTTTCGAGATTATTCGAAAGTCAATTTTTGAAAATTCAAATATCTCCCGATCTGTTAGAATCTGAGAGACAAAACATATCTCACTTTGAGGTAACGTATATGTCAACTTCATGTCAGAGGCACGTCAATGTATGTCCAAGGGTTTGGAGGATAAAGATATTTTAATTTTTCGAGATTATTCGAAAGTCAATTTTTGAAAAGGCAAATATCTCCCGATCTGTTAGAATCTGAGAGACAAAACTTATGTCACTTTGAGGTAACGTATATGTCAACTTCATGTCAGAGGCACGTCAATGTATGTCGAAGGGTTTGGAGGATAGAGATATTTTAATTTTTCGAGATTATTCGAAAGTCAATTTTTGAAAAAGGCAAATATCTCCCGATATGTAGGAATCTGACAGACAAAACTTATGTCACTTTGATTTAATGTATATATCAACTTCATGTCAGAGGCACGTCAATGTATGTCCAAGGGTTTGGAGGATAGAGATATTTTAATTTTTCGAGTTTATTCGAAAGTCAATTTTTGAAAAGGCAAATATCTCCCGATCTGTAGGAATCTGAGAACAAACCTGATGTCACTTTGAGGGGACGTATATGTCAACTTCATGTCAGATTCACGTCAATGTATGTAAAAGGGTTTGGAGTATAGAGACAATTTAATTTTTTGATATTATTCGAAAGTCAATATTTGAAAAGGCAAATATCTCCCGATCTGTAGGAATCTGAGATACAAAACTTATGTCACTTTGAGGGAACGTATATGTCAACTTCATGTCAGAGCCACGTCAAAGTATGTCCAAGGGTTTGGAGGACAGAGGCATTTTAATTTTTCGAGATTATTCGAAAGTCAATTTTTGAAAATTCAAATATCTCCCGATCTGAATGAATCTGAGAGACAACACTTATGTCACTTTGAGGGAACGTATATGTCAACTTCATGACAAAGTCACGTCAATGTATGTCCAAAGGTTTGGAGGATAGAGATATTTTAATTTTTCGAGATTATTCGAAAGTCAATTTTTGAAAATTCAAACATCTCCCGATCTGATCGAATCTGAGAGACAACACTTATGCCACTTTGAGGGAACGTATATGTCAACTTCATGTCAGAGTCACGTCAATGTATGTCCAAGAGTTTGGAGGATAGAGACATTTTAATTTTTCGAGATTATTCGAAAGTCAATTTATGAAAAGGCAAATATCTCCCGATCTGTAGGAATCTGAGAGACAAAACTTATGTCACTTTGAGGGAACGTATATGTCAACTTCATGTCAGAGTCACGTCAATGTATGTCCAAGGGGTTGGAGGATAGAGATATTTTAATTTTTCGAGATTATTTGATAGTCAATTTTTGAAAAGGCAAATATCTCCCGATCTCTAGGAAACTGAGAGACAAACAATATGTCACTTTGGGGGAACGTATATGTCAACTTCATGTCAGATTCACGTCAATGTGTGTCCAAGTGTTTGGAGGACAGAGGCATTTTAATTTTGCAAGATTATTCGAAAGTCAATTTTTGAAAAGGCAAATATCTTCCGATCTGTAGGAATCTGAGAGACAACACTTATGTCACTTTGAGGGAACGTATATGTAAACTTCATGTCAGAGTCATGTCAATGTATGTCCAAGGGTTTGGAGGATAGAGACATTTTAATTTTTCGAGATTATTCGAAAGTCAATTTTTGAAAAGGCAAATATCTCCCGATCTGTAGAATCTGAGAGACAACACTTATGTCACTTTGAGGGAACCTATAAGTCAACTTCATGTCTGAGTCACGTCAATGTATGTAGAAGGGTTTGGAGGATAGATAAATTTTAATTTTTCGAGATTATTCCAAAGTCAATATTTAAAGGCAAATATCTCCCTATCTGTAGGAATCTGATAAACAAAACATATGTCACTTTTAGGGAACGTATATGTGATCGTCATGTCAGAGTCACGTCAATGTAAGTCCAAGAGTTTGGAGGATAGAGACATTTTAATTTTTCGAGATTATTCGAAAGTCAATTTTTGAAAAGGCAAATATCTCCCGATCGGTAGGAATCTGAGAGACGAAACTTATGTCACTTTGAGGGAACGTATATGTCAACTTCACGTCAGAGTCACGTCAAGGTATGTCCAAGGGTTTGGAGGATAGAGACATTTTAATTTTTCGAGATTATTCTAAAGTCAATTTTTGAAAAGGCAAATATCTCCCGATCTGTAGGAATCCCAGATACAAAACGTATGTCACTTTGAGAGAACGTATATGTCAACTTCACGTAAGAGTCACGTGTATGTACGTCCAAGGGTTTAGTGGATAGAGACATTTAAATTTTTCGAGATTATTCGAAAATAATTTTGTGAAAAGGCAAATATCTCCCGATCTGTAGGAATCTGGGAAACAAAACTTATGTCACTTTAAGTGAACGTATATGTCAACTTCATGTCAGAGTCACGTCAATGTATGTCCAAGGGTTTGGAGGATAGAGACATTTAAATTTATCGAGATTATTCGAAAGTCAATTTTTGAAAAGGCAAATATTTCCCGATCTGTAGAATCTGAGAGACAAACCTTATGTCACTTTGAGGGAACGTACTTGTCATAGTCATGTCAGTCACGTAAATGTATGTCGAAGGGTTTGGGGGATAGAGAAATTTTAATTATTCGAGATTATTCGAAAGTCAATTTTTGAAAAGGCAAATATCTCCCGATCTGTAGGAATCTGAGAGACAAAACTTATGTCACTTTGAGGGAACGTTTTTGTCAACTTCATGTCAGAGTCACGTCAATGTATGTCCAAGAGTTTGGAGGATAGAGACATTTTAATTTTTCGAGATTATTCGAAAGTCAATTTTTGAAAATTCAAATATCTCCCGATCTGTTAGAATCTGAGAGACAAAACATATCTCACTTTGAGGTAACGTATATGTCAACTTCATGTCAGAGGCACGTCAATGTATGTCCAAGGGTTTGGAGGATAGAGATATTTTAATTTTTCGAGATTATTCGAAAGTCAATTTTTGAAAAGGCAAATATCTCCCGATCTGTTAGAATCTGAGAGACAAAACTTATGTCACTTTGAGGTAACGTATATGTCAACTTCATGTCAGAGGCACGTCAATGTATGTCGAAGGGTTTGGAGGATAGAGATATTTTAATTTTTCGAGATTATTCGAAAGTCAATTTTTGAAAAAGGCAAATATCTCCCGATATGTAGGAATCTGACAGACAAAACTTATGTCACTTTGATTTAATGTATATATCAACTTCATGTCAGAGGCACGTCAATGTATGTCCAAGGGTTTGGAGGATAGAGATATTTTAATTTTTCGAGTTTATTCGAAAGTCAATTTTTGAAAAGGCTAATATCTCCCGATCTGTAGGAATCTGAGAACAAACCTGATGTCACTTTGAGGGGACGTATATGTCAACTTCATGTCAGATTCACGTCAATGTATGTAAAAGGGTTTGGAGTATAGAGACAATTTAATTTTTTGATATTATTCGAAAGTGAATATTTGAAAAGGCAAATATCTCCCGATCTGTAGGAATCTGAGATACAAAACTTATGTCACTTTGAGGGAACGTATATGTCAACTTCATGTCAGAGCCACGTCAAAGTATGTCCAAGGGTTTGGAGGACAGAGGCATTTTAATTTTTCGAGATTATTCGAAAGTCAATTTTTGAAAATTCAAATATCTCCCGATCTGAATGAATCTGAGAGACAACACTTATGTCACTTTGAGGGAACGTATATGTCAACTTCATGACAAAGTCACGTCAATGTATGTCCAAAGGTTTGGAGGATAGAGATATTTTAATTTTTCGAGATTATTCGAAAGTCAATTTTTGAAAATTCAAACATCTCCCGATCTGATCGAATCTGAGAGACAACACTTATGTCACTTTGAGGGAACGTATATGTCAACTTCATGTCAGAGTCACGTCAATGTATGTCCAAGAGTTTGGAGGATAGAGACATTTTAATTTTTCGAGATTATTCGAAAGTCAATTTATGAAAAGGCAAATATCTCCCGATCTGTAGGAATCTGAGAGACAAAACTTATGTCACTTTGAGGGAACGTATATGTCAACTTCATGTCAGAGTCACGTCAATGTATGTCCAAGGGGTTGGAGGATAGAGATATTTTAATTTTTCGAGATTATTTGATAGTCAATTTTTGAAAAGGCAAATATCTCCCGATCTCTAGGAAACTGAGAGACAAACAATATGTCACTTTGGGGGAACGTATATGTCAACTTCATGTCAGATTCACGTCAATGTGTGTCCAAGTGTTTGGAGGACAGAGGCATTTTAATTTTGCAAGATTATTCGAAAGTCAATTTTTGAAAAGGCAAATATCTTCCGATCTGTAGGAATCTGAGAGACAACACTTATGTCACTTTGAGGGAACGTATATGTAAACTTCATGTCAGAGTCATGTCAATGTATGTCCAAGGGTTTGGAGGATAGAGACATTTTAATTTTTCGAGATTATTCGAAAGTCAATTTTTGAAAAGGCAAATATCTCCCGATCTGTAGAATCTGAGAGACAACACTTATGTCACTTTGAGGGAACCTATAAGTCAACTTCATGTCTGAGTCACGTCAATGTATGTAGAAGGGTTTGGAGGATAGATAAATTTTAATTTTTCGAGATTATTCCAAAGTCAATATTTAAAGGCAAATATCTCCCTATCTGTAGGAATCTGATAAACAAAACATATGTCACTTTTAGGGAACGTATATGTGATCGTCATGTCAGAGTCACGTCAATGTAAGTCCAAGAGTTTGGAGGATAGAGACATTTTAATTTTTCGAGATTATTCGAAAGTCAATTTTTGAAAAGGCAAATATCTCCCGATCGGTAGGAATCTGAGAGACGAAACTTATGTCACTTTGAGGGAACGTATATGTCAACTTCACGTCAGAGTCACGTCAAGGTATGTCCAAGGGTTTGGAGGATAGAGACATTTTAATTTTTCGAGATTATTCTAAAGTCAATTTTTGAAAAGGCAAATATCTCCCGATCTGTAGGAATCCCAGATACAAAACGTATGTCACTTTGAGAGAACGTATATGTCAACTTCACGTAAGAGTCACGTGTATGTACGTCCAAGGGTTTAGTGGAAAGAGACATTTAAATTTTTCGAGATTATTCGAAAATAATTTTGTGAAAAGGCAAATATCTCCCGATCTGTAGGAATCTGGGAAACAAAACTTATGTCACTTTAAGTGAACGTATATGTCAACTTCATGTCAGAGTCACGTCAATGTATGTCCAAGGGTTTGGAGGATAGAGACATTTAAATTTTTCGAGATTATTCGAAAGTCAATTTTTGAAAAGGCAAATATTTCCCGATCTGTAGAATCTGAGAGACAAACCTTATGTCACTTTGAGGGAACGTACTTGTCATAGTCATGTCAGTCACGTAAATGTATGTCGAAGGGTTTGGGGGATAGAGAAATTTTAATTATTCGAGATTATTCGAAAGTCAATTTTTGAAAAGGCAAATATCTCCCGATCTGTAGCAATCTGAGAGACAAAACCTATGTTACTTTGAGGGAACCTATATGTCAACTTCATGTCAGAGTCACGTCAATGTATGTCCAATGGTTTGGAGGATAGAGACATTTTAATTTTTCGTGATTATTCGAAAGTCAATTTTTGAAAAGGCAAATATCTCCCGATCTGTAGGAATCTGAGAGACAAACCAAATGTCACTTTGAGGGAATGTATATGTCAACTTCATGTCAGAGTCACGTCAATGTATGTCCAAGGGTTTGGAGGATAGACACATTTAAATTTTTCGAAATTATTCGAAAGTCAATTTTTGAAAAGGCAAATATCTCCCGATCTGTAGAATCTGAGAGACAAAACTTATGTCACTTTTAGGGAACGTACTTGTCATAGTCATGTCAGAGTCACGTAAATGTATGTCCAAGGGTTTGGAGGATAGAGGCATTTTAATTTTTCGAGATTATTCGAAAGTCAAATTTTGGAAAGGCAAATATCTCCGGATCTATAGTAATCTGATAGACAAAACTTATGTTACTTTGAGGGAACGTATATGTGAACTTCATTTCAGAGTCACGTCAATGTATGTCCAAGGGTTTGGAGGATAAAGACATTTCAATTTTTCGAGATTATTCGAAAGTCAATTTTTGAAAAGGCAAATATCTCGCGATCTGTAAAAATCTGAGAGACAAAACTTATGTCACTTTGAGGGAGCCTATTTGTCACCTTCAGGTAAGAGTCACGTAAATGCATGTAAAAGGGTTTGGAGGAGAGAGACATTTAAATTTTTTGAGATTAGTCGAAAGTCAATTTGTGAAAAGGCAAATATCTCCCGATCTGTAGGCATTTGAGAGACAAAACTTATGTCACTTTAACGGAACGTATATGTCAACTTTATGTCAGAGTCACGTCAATATATGTCCAAGTGTTTGGAGGATAGAGACATTTGAATTTTTCGAGATTATTCCTAGGTCAATTTGTGAAAAGGCAAATATCTCCGAATCTGTAGGAATCTGAGGGACAAAACGTATGTCACTTTGAGGGAATGTATATGTCAACGTCATGTCAGAGTCATGTCAATGTATGTATGAAGGGTTTCGAGGATAGAGACATTTCAGTTTTTCGAGATTATTCGAAAATCAATTTTTGAAAAGGCAAATATCTCTCGATCTCTAGGAATCTGAGAGACATAACTTATGTCACTTTGAGGAAACGTATATGTCAACTTCATGTCAGAGTCACGTCAATTTATGTCCAAGGCTTTGGAGAATAGAGACATTTTAAATTTTTCGAGATTATTCGAAAGTCAATTTTTGAAAAGTTAAATATCTCCCGATCTGTAGGAATCTGAGAAACAAAACATATGTCACTTTTAGGGAACGTATATGTGATCGTCATGTCAGAGTCACGTCAATGTAAGTAAAAGAGTTTGGAGGATAGAGACATTTTAATTTTTCGAGATTATTCGAAAGTCAATTTTTGAAAAGGCAAATATCTCCCGATCTGTTGGAATCTGAGAGACAAAACTGATGTCACATTGAGGGAACGTATATGTAAACTTCATGTCAGAGTCATGTCAATGTATGTCCAAGGGTTTGGAGGATAGAGACATTTTAATTTTTCGAGATTATTCGAAAGTAAATTTATGAAAAGGCAAATATCTCCCGATCTGTTGGAATCTGAGAGACAAAACTTATGTCAGTTTGAGGGAACGTATATGTCAACTACATGTCAAAGTCATGTCAATGTATGTCTAGGAGTTTAGAGGATAAACACATTTTAATTTTTCGAGATTATCCCAAAGTCAATTTATGAAATGCAAATATATCCCGATCTGTAGGAATCTGAGAGACAACACTTATGTCACTTTGAGGGAACATATATGTCAACTTCATGTCAGAGTCACGTCAATGTATGTCCAAGAGTTTGGAGGATAGAGACATTTTAATTTTTCGAGATTATTCGAAAGTCAATTTTTGAAAAGGCAAATATCTCCCGATCTTTTGGAATCTGAGAGACAAAACTAATGTCACTTTGAGGTAACGTACATGTCAACTTCATGTCAGAGTCACGTCAATGTATGTCCAAGGGTTTGAAGGACAGAGGAATTTTAATTTTTCGAGATTATTCGAAAGTCAATTTATGAAAAGGCAAATATCTCCCGATCTGTAGGAATCTGAGAGACACCACTTATGCCACTTTGAGGGAATGTATATGTCAACTTCATGTCAGAGTCACGTCAATGTATGTCCAAGGGTTTGGAGGATAGAGAGATTTCAATTTTTCGAGATTATTCGAAAGTCAATTTCTGAAAAGGCAAATATCTCCCGATCTGTAGGAACCTGAGAAACGAAACTTATGTCACTTTGAGGGAACGTATATGTCAATTTCATGTCAGAGTCACGTCAATGTATGTCCAAGGGTTTGAAGGATAGAGAGATTTTAATTTTTCGAGATTATTCGAAAGTCAATTTTTGAAAAGGCAAATATCTCCTGATCTGTAGGAATCTGAGAGACAAACCTTATGTCAATTTGAGGTAACGTATATGTCAACTTCATGTCAGAGTCATGTCAATGTATGTCCAGGGTTTCAAGGATAGAGACATTTTAATTTTTCGAGATTATTCGAAAGTCAATTTTTGAAAAGGCAAATATCTCCCGATCTGTAGGAATCTGAGAGACAAAACTTATGTCACTTTGAGGTAACGTATATGTTAACTTCATGTCAGAGTCACGTCAATGTATGTCCAAGGGTTTGCAGGATAGAGACATTTAAATTTTTCGAAATTATTCGAAAGTCAATTTATTAAAAGGCAAATATCTCCCGATCTGTAGGAATCTGAGAGACAAAACTTATGCCAATTTGATTGAACGTGTATGTCAACTTCATGTCACAGTCACGTCAATGTATGTCCAAGGGTTTGGAGGACAGAGGCATTTTAATTTTGCGAGATTATTCGAAAGTCAATTTTTGAAAAGGCAAATATCTCCCGATCTGTAGGAATCTGAGAGACAACACTTATGTCACTTTGAGGTAACGTATATGTCAACTGCATGTCAGAGTCACGTAAATGTATGTCCAAAGGTTTGGAGGATAGAGATATTTTAATTTTTCGAGATTATGCGAAAGTCAATTTTTGAAAAGGCAAATATCTCCCGATCTGTAGGAATCTGAGAGACAAAACTTACATCACTTTGAGGGAACGTATATGTCAACTTCATGTCAGAGTCACGTCAATGTATGTCCAAGAGTTTGGAGGATAGAGACATTTTAATTTTTCGAGATTATTCGAAAGTCAATTTTTGAAAAGGCAAATATCTCCCGATTTGTAGGAATCTGAGAGACAAAACTTATGTCACTTTGAGGGAACGTATATGTCAACTTCATGTCAGAGTCACGTCAATGTATGTCCAAGGGGTTGAAGGTTAGACATATTTTAATTTTTCGAGATTATTTGATAGTCAATTTTTGAAAAGACAAATATCTCCCGATCTGTAGGAAACTGAGAGACAAACAATATGTTACTTTGGGGGAACGTATATGTCAACTTCATGTCAGATTCACGTCAATGTGTGTCCAAGTGTTTGGAGGACAGAGGCATTTTAATTTTACGAGATTATTCGAAAGTCAATTTCTGAAAAAGCAAATATCTCCCGATCTGTAGGAATCTGAGAGACAAAACTTATGTCACTTTGAGGGAACGTATATGTCAACTTCATGTAAGATTCACGTCAATGTATGTTAAAGGGTTTGGAGGATAGAGGCATTTTAATTTTACGAGATTATTCGAAAGTCAATTTCTGAAAAAGCAAATATCTCCCGATCTGTAGGAATCTGAGAGACAAAACTTATGTCACTTTGAGGGAACGTATATGTCAACTTCATGTCAGAGTCAAGTCAATGTATGTCCAGGAGTTTAGAGGACAAACACATTTTAATTTTTTGAGATTATTCCAAAGTCAATTTTTGAAAAGGCAAATATATCCCGATCTGTAGGAATGTGAGAGACAACACTTATGTCTCTTTGAGGGAACATATATGTCAACTTCATGTCAGAGTCACGTCAATGTATGTCCAAGAGTTTGGAGGATAGAGACATTTTAATTTTTCGAGATTATTCGAAAGTCAATTTTTGAAAAGGCAAATATCTCCCGATCTGTTGGAATCTGAGAGACAAAACTTATGTCACTTTGAGGTAACGTACATGTCAACTTCATGTCAGAGTCAAGTCAATGTATGTCCAAGAGTTTGGAGGATAGAGATATTTTAATTTTTCGAGATTATTCGAAAGTCAATTTTTGAAAATTCAAATATCTCCCGATCTGAAGGAATCTGAGAGACAACAATTATGTCACTTTGAGGGAACGTATATGTCAACTTTATGTCAGAGTCACGTCAATGTATGTCCAAGAGTTTGGAGGATAGAGACATTTTAATTTTTCGAGATTATTCGAAAGTCAATTTATGAAAAGGCAAATATTGCCCGATCTGTAGGAATCTGAGAGACAAAATTTATGTTACTTTGAGGGAACGTATATGTCAACTACATGTCAGAGTCACGTCAATGTATGTCCAAGGGGTTGGAGGATAGAGATATTTTAATTTTTCGAGATTATTTGATAGTCAATTTTTGAAAAGGCAAATATCTCCCGATTTCTAGGAAACTGAGAGACAAACAATATGTTACTTTGGGGGAACGTATATGTCAACTTCATGTCAGATTCACGTCAATGTGTGTCCAAGTGTTTGGAGGACAGAGGCATTTTAATTTTGCAAGATTTTTCTAAAGTCAATTTTTGAAAAGGCAAATATCTCCCGATCTGTAGGAATCTGAGAGACTACACTTATGTCACTTTGAGGGAACGTATATGTAAACTTCATGTCAGAGTCACGTCAATGTATGTCCAAAGGTTTGGAGGATAGAGACATTTTAATTTTTCGAGATTATTCGAAAGTCAATTTATGAAAAGGCAAATATCTCCCGATCTGTAGGAATCTGAGAGACAAAACTTATGTCACTTTGAGGGAACGTATATGTCAACTTCATGTCATAGTCACGTCAATGTATGTCCAAGAGTTTGGAGGAGTGAGACATTTTAATTTTTCGAGATTATTTGAAAGTCAATTATTGAAAATTTAAATATAACCCGATCTGTTGGAATCTGAGAGACACCACTTATGTCACTTTGAGGGAACGTATATGTCAACTTCATGTCAGACTCATGTCAATGTATGTCCAAGGGTTTGGAGGTTAGAGATATTTTAATTTTTCGAGATTATTCGAAAGTCAATTTCTGAAAAGGCAAATATCTCCCGATCTGTAGGTATCTGAGAGACAAAACTTATGTCACTTTGAGGGAACGTATATGTCAACTTCATGTCAGATTCACGTCAACGTATGTCCAAGGGTTTGGAGGACAGAGGCATTTTAATTTTGCGAGATTATTCGAAAGTCAATTTTTGAAAAGGCAAATATCTCCCGATCTGTAGGAATCTGAGAGACAACACTTATGTCACTTTGAGGTAACGTATATGTCAACTTCATGTCAGAGTGAGGTAAATGTATGTCCAAAGGTTTGGAGGATAGAGATATTTTAATTTTTCGAGATTATTCGAAAGTCAATTTTTGAAAAGGCAAATATCTCCAGATCAGTAGGAATCTGAGAGACAAAACTTATATCACTTTGAGGTAACGTATATGTCAACTTCATGTCAGAGGCACGTCAATGTATGTCAAAGGGTTTGGAGGATAGAGACATTTTAATTTTTCGAAATTATTCGAAAGTCAATTTTTTAAAGGCAAATATCTCCCGATCTGTAGGAATCTGAGAGACAAAACTTATGTCACTTTGAGGGAACGTATATGTCAACTTCATGTCAGAGTCACGTCAATGTATGTCCAAGGGGTTGGAGGATAGACATATTTGAATTTTTCGAGATTATTTGATAGTCAATTTTTGAAAAGGCAAATATCTCCCGATGTGTAGGAAACTGAGAGACAAACAATATGTTGCTTTGGGGGAACGTATATGTCAATTTCACGTCAGATTCACGTCAATGTGTTTCCAAGTGTTTGGAGGACAGAGGCATTTTAATTTTGCGAGATTATTCGAAAGTCAATTTTTGAAAAGGCAAATATCTCCCGATCTGCATCAATCTGAGAGACAATACTTATGTCACTTTGAGGGAACGTATATGTAAACTTCATGTCAGAGTCACGTCAATGTATGTCCAAGGGTTTGAGGGATAGAGGCATTTTAATTTTTCGAGATTATTCGAAAGTCAATTTCTGAAAAGGCAAATATCTCCCGATCTGTAGGAATCTGAGAGACAAAACTTATGTCACTTTGAGGGAACGTATATGTCAACTTCATGTCAGACTCACGTCAATGTATGTCAAAGAGTTTGGAGGATAGAGACATTTTAATTTTTCGAGATTATTCGAAAGTCAATTTTTGAAAAGGCAAATATCTCCCGATCTGTTGGAATCTGAGAGACAGAACTTATGTCACTTTGAGGTAACGTACATGTCAACTTCGTGTCAGAGTCACGTCAAAGTATGTCCAAGGGTTTGAAGGACAGAGGCATTTTAATTTTCCGAGATTATTCGAAAGTCAATTTTTGAAAAGGCAAATATCTTCCGATCTGTAGGAATCTGAGAGACACCACTTATGTCACTTTGAGGGAACGTATATGTCAACTTCATGTCAGAGTCACGTCAATGTATGTCCAAGGGTTTGGAGGATAGAGAGATTTTAATTTTTCGAGATTATTCGAAAGTCAATTTTTGAAAAGGCAAATATCTCCCGATCTGTAGGAATCTGAGAGACACCACTTATGTCACTTTGAGGGAATGTATATGTCAACTTCATGTCAGAGTCACGTCAATGTATGTCCAAGGGTTTGGAGGATAGAGAGATTTCAATTTTTCGAGATTATTCGAAAGTCAATTTCTGAAAAGGCAAATATCTCCCGATCTGTAGGAACCTGAGAAACGAAACTTATGTCACTTTGAGGGAACGTATGTGTCAATTTCATGTCAGAGTCACGTCAATGTGTGTCCAAGGGTTTGAAGGATAGAGAGATTTTAATTATTCGAGATTATTCGAAAGTCAATTTTTGAAAAGGCAAATATCTCCCGATCTGTAGGAATCTGAGAGACAAACCTTATGTCACTTTGAGGTAACGTATATGTCAACTTCATGTCAGAGTCATGTCAATGTATGTCCAAGGGTTTCGAGGATAGAGACATTTTAATTTTTCGAGATTATTCGAAAGTCAATTTCTGAAAAGGCAAATATCACCCGATCTGTAGGAATCTGAGAGACAAAACTTATGTCACTTTGAGGTAACGTATATGTCAACTTCATGTCAGAGTCACGTCAATATATGTCCAAGGGTTTGCAGGATAGAGACATTTTAATTTTTCGAAATTATTCGAAAGTCAATTTATTAAAAGGCAAATATCTCCCGATCTGTAGGAATCTGAGAGACAAAACTTATGCCAATTTGATTGAACGTGTATGTCAACTTCATGTCACAGTCACGTCAATGTATGTCCAAGGGTTTGGAGGACAGAGGCATTTTAATTTTGCGAGATTATTCGAAAGTCAATTTATGAAAAGGCAAATATCTCCCGATCTGTAGGAATCTGAGATACAACACTTATGTCACTTTGAGGTAACGTATATGTCAACTTCATGTCAGAGTCACGTAAATGTATGTCCAAAGGTTTGGAGGATAGAGATATTTTAATTTTTCGAGATTATTCGAAAGTCAATTTTTGAAAAGGCAAATATCTCCCGATCTGTAGGAATCTGAGAGACAAAACTTATATCACTTTGAGGGAACGTATATGTCAACTTCATGTCAGAGTCACGTCAATGTATGTCCAAGAGTTTGGAGGATAGAGACATTTTAATTTTTCGAGATTATTCGAAAGTCAATTTTTGAAAAGGCAAATATCTCCCGATCTGTAGGAATCTGAGAGACAAAACTTATGTCACTTTGAGGGAACGTATATGTCAACTTCATGTCAGAGTCACGTCAATGTATGTCCAAGGGGTTGGAGGTTAGACATATTTTAATTTTTCGAGATTATTTGATAGTCAATTTTTGAAAAGACAAATATCTCCCGATCTGTAGGAAACTGAGAGACAAACAATATGTTACTTTGGGGGAACGTATATGTCAACTTCATGTCAGATTCACGTCAATGTGTGTCCAAGTGTTTGGAGGACGGAGGCATTTTAATTTTGCGAGATTATTCGAAAGTCAATTTTTGAAAAGGCAAATATCTCCCGATCTGTTTGAATCTGAGAGACAAAACTTATGTCACTTTGAGGGAACGTATATGTAAACTTCATGTCAGAGTCACGTCAATGTATGTCCAAGGGTTTGGAGGATAGAGGCATTTTAATTTTTCGAGATTATTCGAAAGTCAATTTTTGAAAAAGCAAATATCTCCCGATCTGTAGGTATCTGAGAGACAAAACTTATGTCACTTTGAGGGAACGTATATGTCAACTTCATGTCAGATTCACGTCAACGTATGTCCAAGGGTTTGGAGGATAGAGGCATTTTAATTTTACGAGATTATTCGAAAGTCAATTTCTGAAAAGGCAAATATCTCCCGATCTGTAGGAATCTGAGAGACAAAACTTATGTCACTTTGAGGGAACGTATATGTCAACTACATGTCAGAGTCATGTCAATGTATGTCCAGGAGTTTAGAGGACAAACACATTTTAATTTTTCGAGATTATTCCAAAGTCAATTTTTGAAAAGGCAAATATATCCCGATCTGTAGGAATCTGAGAGACAACACTTATGTCACTTTGAGGGAACATATATGTCAACTTCATGTCAGAGTCACGTCAATGTATGTCCAAGAGTTTGGAGGATAGAGACATTTTAATTTTTCGAGATTATTCGAAAGTCAATTTTTGAAAAGGCAAATATCTCCCGATCTGATGGAATCTGAGAGACAAAACTTATGTCACTTTGAGGTAACGTACATGTCAACTTCATGTCAGAGTCACGTCAATGTATGTCCAAGAGTTTGGAGGATAGAGACATTTTAATTTTTCGAGATTATTCGAAAGTCAATTTTTGAAAAGGCAAATATCTCCCGATCTGTAGGAATCTGAAAGACAAAACTTATGTCACTTTGAGGGAACGTATATGTCAACTTCATGTCAGAGTCACGTCAATGTATGTCCAAGGGGTTGGTGGATAGACATATTTTAATTTTTCGAGATTATTTGATAGTCAATTTTTGAAAAGGCAAATATCTCCCGATCTGTAGGAATCTGAGAGACAAAACTTATGTTACTTTGGGGGAACGTATATGTCAACTTCATGTCAGATTCACGTCAATGTGTGTCCAAGTGTTTGGAGGACAGAGGAATTTTAATTTTGCGAGATTATTCGAAAGTCAATTTTTTAAAAGGCAAATATCTCCCGATCTGTAGGAATCTGAGAGACAATACTTATGTCACTTTGAGGGAACGTATATGTAAACTTCATATAAGAGTCACGTCAATGTATGTCCAAGGGTTTGGAGGATAGAGGCATTTTAATTTTTCGAGATTATTCGAAAGTCAATTTCTGAAAAGGCAAATATCTCCCGATCTGTAGGAATCTGAGAGACAAAACTTATGTCACTTTGAGGGAACGTATATGTCAACTTCATGTCAGAGTCATGTCAATGTATGTCCAAGGGTTTAGAGGATAAACACATTTTAATTTTTCGAGATTATTCCAAAGTCAATTTTTGAAAAGGCAAATATCTCCCGATCTGTTGGTATCTGAGAGACAAAACTTATGTCACTTTGAGGTAACGTATATGTCAACTTCATGTCAGAGGCACGTCAATGTATGTCAAAGGGTTTGGAGGATAGATATATTTTAATTTTTCGAGTTTATTCGAAAGTCAATTTTTGAAAAGGCAAATATCTCCCGATCTGTAGGAATCTGAGATACAAAACTTATGTCACTTTGAGGGAACGTATGTGTCAACTTCATGTCAGAGCCACGTCAAAGTATGTCCAAGGGTTTGGAGGACAGAGGCATTTAAATTTTTCGAGATTATTCGAAAGTCAATTTTTGAAAATTCAAATAACTCCCGATCTGAAGGAATCTGAGAGACAACACTTATGTCACTCTGAGGGAACGTATATGTCAACTTCATGACGGAGTCACGTCAATGTATGTCCAAAGGATTGGAGGTTAGAGATATTTTAATTTTTCGAGATTATTCGAAAGTCAATTTTTGAAATTCAAATATCTCCCGATCTGAAGGAATCTGAGAGACAACACTTATGTCACTTTGAGGGAACGTATATGTCAACTTCATGTCAGAGTCACGTCAATGTATGTCCAAGAGTTTTGACGATAGAGACATTTTAATTTTTCGAGATTATTCGAAAGTCAATTTTTGAAAATTCAAATATCTCCCGATCTGATGGAATCTGAGAGACAAAACTTATGTCACTTTGAGGTAACGTACATGTCAACTTCATGTCAGAGTCACGTCAATGTATGTCCAAGAGTTTGGAGGATAGAGACATTTTAATTTTTCGATATTATTCGAAAGTCAATTTTTGAAAAGGCAAATATCTCCCGATCTGTAGGAATCTGAAAGACAAAACTTATGTCACTTTGAGGGAACGTATATGTCAACTTCATGTCAGAGTCACGTCAATGTATGTCCAAGGGGTTGGTGGATAGACATATTTTAATTTTTCGAGATTATTTGATAGTCAATTTTTGAAAAGGCAAATATCTCCCGATCTGTAGGAATCTGAGAGACAAAACTTATGTTACTTTGGGGGAACGTATATGTCAACTTCATGTCAGTTTCACGTCAATGTATGTCCAAGAGTTTGGAGGATAGAGACATTTTAATTTTTCGAGATTATTCGAAAGTCAATTTATGAAAAGGCAAATATCGCCCGATCTGTAGGAATCTGAGAGACAAAATTTATGTTACTTTGAGGGAACGTATATGTCAACTACATGTCAGAGTCACGTCAATGTATGTCCAAGGGGTTGGAGGATAGAAATATTTTAATTTTTCGAGATTATTTGATAGTCAATTTTTGAAAAGGCAAATATCTCCCGATTTCTAGGAAACTGAGAGACAAACAATATGTTACTTTGGGGGAACGTATATGTCAACTTCATGTCAGATTCACGTCAATGTGTGTCCAAGTGTTTGGAGGACAGAGGCATTTTAATTTTGCAAGATTTTTCGAAAGTCAATTTTTGAAAAGGCAAATATCTCCCGATCTGTAGGAATCTGAGAGACTACACGTATGTCACTTTGAGGGAACGTATATGTAAACTTCATGTCAGAGTCACGTCAATGTATGTCCAAGGGTTTGGAGGATAGAGACATTTTAATTTTTCGAGATTATTCGAAAGTCAATTTATGAAAAGGCAAATATCTCCCGATCTGTAGGAATCTGAGAGACAAAACTTATGTCACTTTGAGGGAACGTATATGTCAACTTCATGTCAAAGTCACGTCAATGTATGTCCAAGAGTTTGGAGGAGTGAGACATTTTAATTTTTCGAGATTATTCGAAAGTCAATTATTGAAAATTTAAATATCACCCGATCTGTTGGAATCTGAGAGACACCACTTATGTCACTTTGAGGGAACGTATATGTCAACTTCATGTCAGAGTCACGTCAATGTATGTCCAAGAGTTTGGAGGATAGAGACATTTTAATTTTTCGATATTATTCGAAAGTCAATTTTTGAAAAGGCAAATATCTCCCGATCTGTAGGAATCTGAGAGACAAAACTTATGTCACTTTGAGGGAACGTATATGTCAACTTCATGTCAGAGTCACGTCAATGTATGTCCAAGGGGTTGGAGGGTAGACATATTTTAATTTTTCGAGATTATTTGATAGTCAATTTTTGAAAAGGCAAATATCTCCCGATCTGTAGGAAACTGAGAGACAAACAATATGTTACTTTGGGGGAACGTATATGTCAACTTCATGTCAGATGCACGTCAATGTGTGTCCAAGTGTTTGGAGGACAGAGGCATTTTAATTTTGCGAGATTATTCGAAAGTCAATTTTTGAAAAGGCAAATATCTCCCGATCTGTAATAATCTGAGAAACAATACTTATGTTACTTTGAGGGAACGTATATGTAAACTTCATGTCAGAGTCACGTCAATGTATGTCCAAGGGCTTGGAGGTTAGTGGCATTTGAATTTTTCGAGATTATTCGAAAGTCAATTTCTGAAAAGGCAAATATCTCCCGATCTGTATAAATCTGAGAGACATAACTTATGTCACTTTGAGGGAACGTATATGTCAACTTCATGTCAGAGTCATGTCATTGTATGTCCAAGGGTTTAGAGGATAAACACATTTTAATTTTTCGAGATTATTTCAAAGTCAATTTTTGAAAAGGCAAGTATCTCCCGATCTGTAGGAATCTGAGAGACAAAACTTATGTCACTTTGAGGTAACGCATATGTCAACTTCATGTCAGAGGCACGTCAATGTATGTCCAAGAGTTTGGAGGATAGATATATTTTAATTTTTCGAGTTTATTCGAAAGTCAATTTTTGAAAAGGCAAATATCTCCCGATCTGTAGGAATCTGAGAACAAACATGATGTCACTTTGAGGGAACGTATATGTCAACTTCTTGTCAGATTCACGTCAATGTATGTAAAAGGGTTTGGAGTATAGAGACATTTTAATTTTTTGAGATTATTCGAAAGTCAATTTTTTAAAAGGCAAGTATCTCCCGATCTGTAGGAATCTGAGAGACAAAACTTATGTCACTTTGAGGGAACGTATATGTCAACTTCATGTCAGAGTCACGTCAATGTATGTCCAAGGGTTTGGAGGATAAACACATTTTAATTTTTCGAGATTATAGAAAGTCAATTTTTGAAAAGGCAAATATCTCCCGATCTGTAGGAATCTGAGAGACAAAACTTATGTCACTTTGAGGGAACGTATATGTCAACTTCATGTCAGACTCACGTCAATGTATGTCCAAGAGTTTGGAGGATAGAGACATTTTAATTTTTCGAGATTATTCGAAAGTCAATTTTTGAAAAGGCAAATATCTCCCGATCTGTTGGAATCTGAGAAACAAAACTTATGTCACTTTGAGGTAACGTACATGTCAACTTCATGTAAGAGTCACGTCAATGTATGTCCAAGGGTTTGGAGGATAGAGAGATATTAATTTTTCGAGATTATTCGAAAGTCAATTTCTGAAAAGGCAAATATCTCCCGATCTGTAGGAACCTGAGAGACGAAACTTATGTCACTTTGAGGGAACGTATATGTCAACTTCATGTCAGAGTCACGTCAATGTATGTCGAAGGGTTTGGAGGATAGAGACATTTTAATTTTTCGAGATTATTCGAAAGTCAATTTTTGAAAAGGCAAATATCTCCCGATCTGTAGGAATCTGAGAGACAAACCTTATGTCACTTTGAGGTAACGTATATGTCAACTTCATGTTAGAGTCACGTCAATGTATGTCCAAGGGTTTGGAGGATAGAGAGATATTAATTTTTCGAGATTATTCGAAAGTCAATTTCTGAAAAGGCAAATATCTCCCGATCTGTAGGAACCTGAGAGACGAAACTTATGTCACTTTGAGGGAACGTATATGTCAACTTCATGTCAAAGTCACGTCAATGTATGTCGAAGGGTTTGGAGGATAGAGACATTTTAATTTTTCGAGATTATTCGAAAGTCAATTTTTGAAAAGGCAAATATCTCCCGATCTGTAGGAATCTGAGAGACAAACCTTATGTCACTTTGAGGTAACGTATATGTCAACTTCATGTCAGAGTCACGTCAATGTATGTCCAAGGGTTTGGAGGATAGAGACATTTTAATTTTTCGAAATTATTCGAAAGTCAATTTTTTAAAAGGCAAATATCTCCCGATCTGTAGGAATCTGAGAGACAAAACTTATGCCAATTTGAGGGAACGTATATGTCAACTTCATGTCACAGTCACGTCAATGTATGTCCAAGGGTTTGGAGGACAGAGGCATTTTAATTTTGCGAGATTATTCGAAAGTCAATTTTTGAAAAGGCAAATATCTCCCGATCTGTAGGAATCTGAGAGACAACACTTATGTCACTTTGAGGGAACGTATATGTCAACTTCATGTCAAAGTCACGTAAATGTATGTCCAAAGGTTTGGAGGATAGAGATATTTTAATTTTTCGAGATTATTCGAAAGTCAATTTTTGAAAAGGCAAATATCTCCCGATCTGTAGGAATCTGAGAGACAAAACTTATGTCACTTTGAGGGAACGTATATGTCAACTTCATGTCAGAGTCACGTCAATGTATGTCCAAGGGGTTGGAGGATAGACATATTTTAATTTTTCGAGATTATTTAATAGTCAATTTTTGAAAAGGCAAATATATCCCGATCTGTAGGAAACTGAGAGACAAACAATATGTTACTTTGTGGTAACGTATATGTCAACTTCATGTCAGATTCACGTCAATGTGTGTCCAAGTGTTTGGAGGACAGAGGCATTTTAATTTTGCGAGATTATTCGAAAGTCAATTTTTGAAAAGGCAAATATCTCCCGATCTGTAGGAATCTGAGGGACAATACTTATGTCACTTTGAGGGAACGTATATGTAAACTTTATGTCAGAGTCACGTCAATGTATGTCCAAGGGTTTGGAGGATACAGGCATTTTAATTTTTCGAGATTATTCGAAAGCCAATTTCTGAAAAGGCAAATATCTCCCGATCTGTAGGAATCTGAGAGACAAAACTTATGTCACTTTGAGGGAACGTATATGTCAACTTCATGTCAGAGTCATGTCAATGTATGTCCAAGGGTTTAGAGGATAAACACATTTTAATTTTTCAAGATTATTCCAAAGTCATTTTTTGAAAAGGCAAATATCTCCCGATCTGTTGGAATCTGAGAGACAAAACTTATGTCACTTTGAGGTAACGTATATGTCAACTTCATGTCAGAGGCACGTCAATGTATGTCCAAGGGTTTGGAGGATAGATATATTTTAATTTTTCGAGTTTATTCGAAAGTCAATTTTTGAAAAGGCAAATATCTTCCGATCTGTAGGAATCTGAGAACAAACCTGATGTCACTTTGAGGGAACGTATATGTCAACTTCTTGTCAGATTCACGTCAATGTATGTAAAAGGGTTTGGAGTATAGAGACATTTTAATTTTTTGAGATTATTCGAAAGGCAATTCTTGAAAAGGCAAATATCTCCCGATCTGTGGGAATCTGAGAGACAAAACTTATGTCACTTTGAGGGAACGTATATGTCAACTTCATGTCACAGTCACGTCAATGTATGTCCAAGGGTTTGGAGGATAAACACATTTTAATTTTTCGAGATTATAGAAAGTCAATTTTTGAAAAGGCAAATATCTCCCGATCTGTAAGAATCTGAGAGACAAAACTTATGTTACTTTAAGGGAACGTATATGTCAACTTCATGTCAGACTCACGTCAATGTATGTCTAAGAGTTTGGAGGATAGAGACATTTTAATTTTTCGAGATTATTCGAAAGTCAATTTTTGAAAAGGAAAATATCTCCCGATCTGTTGGAATCTGAGAGAAAAAACTTATGTCACTTTGAGGTAACGTACATGTCAACTTCGTGTCAGAGTCACGTCAATGTATGTCCAAGGGTTTGAAGGACAGAGGCATTTTAATTTTCCGAGATTATTCGAAAGTCAATTTTTGAAAAGGCAAATATCTCCCGATCTGTAGGAATCTGAGAGACACCACTTATGTCACTTTGAGGGAACGTATATGTCAACTTCATGTCAGAGTCACGTCAATGTATGTCCAAGGGTTTGGAGGATAGAGAGATTTTAATTTTTCGAGATTATTCGAAAGTCAATTTCTGAAAAGGCAAATATCTCCCGATCTGTAGGAACCTGAGAGACGAAACTTATGTCACTTTAAGGGAACGTATATGTCAACGTCATGTCAGAGTCACGTCAATGTATGTCCAAGGGTTTGGAGGATAGAGAGATTTTAATTTTTCGAGATTATTCGAAAGTCAATTTCTGAAAAGGCAAATATCTCCCGATCTGTAGGAATCTTAGAGACAAACCTTACGTCACTTTGAGGTAACGTATATGTCAACTTCATGTCAGAGTCACGTCAATGTATGTCCAAGGGTTTGGAGGATAGAGACATTTGAATTTTTCGAAATTATTCGAAAGTCAATTTTTTCAAAGGCAAATATCTCCCGATCTGTAGGAATCTGAGAGACAAAACTTATGTCACTTTGAGGGAACGTATATGTCAACTTCATGTCAGAGTCACGTCAATGTATGTCCAAGGGGTTGGAGGATAGACATATTTTAATTTTTCGAGATTATTTGATAGTCAATTTTTGAAAAGGCAAATATCTCCCGATCTGTAGGAAACTGAGAGACAAACAATATGTTACTTTGGGGGAACGTATATGTTAACTTCATGTCAGATTCACGTCAATGTGTGTCCAAGGGTTTGGAGGACAGAGGCATTTTAATTTTGCGAGATTATTCGAAAGTCAATTTTTGAAAAGGCAAATATCTCCCGATCTGTAGGAATCTGAGAGACAACACTTATGTCACTTTGAGGGAACGTATATGTCAACTTCATGTCAAAGTCACGTAAATGTATGTCCAAAGGTTTGGAGGATAGAGATATTTTAATTTTTCGAGATTATTCGAAAGTCAATTTTTGAAAAGGCAAATATCTCCCGATCTGTAAGAATCTGAGAGACAAAACTTATGTCACTTTGAGGGAACGTATATGTCAACTTCATGTCAGAGTCACGTCAATGTATGTCCAAGGGGTTGGAGGATAGACATATTTAAATTTTTCGAGATTATTTGATAGTCAATTTTTGAAAAGGCAAATATATCCCGATCTGTAGGAAACTGAGAGACAAACAATATGTTACTTTGTGGTAACGTATATGTCAACTTCATGTCAGAGTCATGTCAATGTATGTCCAAGGGTTTAGAGGATAAACACATTTTAATTTTTCAAGATTATTCCAAAGTCAATTTTTGAAAAGGCAAATATCTCCCGATCTGTTGGAATCTGAGAGACAAAACTTATGTCACTTTGAGGTAACGTATATGTCAACTTCATGTCAGAGGCACGTCAATGTATGTCCAAGGGTTTGGAGGATAGATATATTTTAATTTTTCGAGTTTATTCGAAAGTCAATTTTTCAAAAGGCAAATATCTTCCGATCTGTAGGAATCTGAGAACAAACCTGATGTCACTTTGAGGGAATGTATATGTCAACTTCTTGTCAGATTCACGTCAATGTATGTAAAAGGGTTTGAAGTATAGAGACATTTTAATTTTTTGAGATTATTCGAAAGGCAATTTTTGAAAAGGCAAATATCTCCCGATCTGTAGGAATCTGAGAGACAAAACTTATGTCACTTTGAGGGAACGTATATGTCAACTTCATGTCACAGTCACGTCAATGTATGTCCAAGGGTTTGGAGGATAAACACATTTTAATTTTTCGAGATTATAGAAAGTCAATTTTTGAAAAGGCAAATATCTCCCGATCTGTAAGAATCTGAGAGACAAAACTTATGTCACTTTAAGGGAACGTATATGTCAACTTCATGTCAGACTCACGTCAATGTATGTCTAAGAGTTTGGAGGATAGAGACATTTTAATTTTTCGAGATTATTCGAAAGTCAATTTTTGAAAAGGAAAATATCTCCCGATCTGTTGGAATCTGAGAGAAAAAACTTATGTCACTTTGAGGTAACGTACATGTCAACTTCGTGTCAGAGTCACGTCAATGTATGTCCAAGGGTTTGAAGGACAGAGGCATTTTAATTTTCCGAGATTATTCGAAAGTCAATTTTTGAAAAGGTAAATATCTCCCGATCTGTAGGAATCTGAGAGACACCACTTATGTCACTTTGAGGGAACGTATATGTCAACTTCATGTCAGAGTCACGTCAATGTATGTCCAAGGGTTTGGAGGATAGAGAGATTTTAATTTTTCGAGATTATTCGAAAGTCAATTTCTGAAAAGGCAAATATCTCCCGATCTGTAGGAACCTGAGAGACGAAACTTATGTCACTTTAAGGGAACGTATATGTCAACGTCATGTCAGAGTCACGTCAATGTATGTCCAAGGGTTTGGAGGATAGAGAGATTTTAATTTTTCGAGATTATTCGAAAGTCAATTTCTGAAAAGGCAAATATCTCCCGATCTGTAGGAATCTTAGAGACAAACCTTACGTCACTTTGAGGTAACGTATATGTCAACTTCATGTCAGAGTCACGTCAATGTATGTCCAAGGGTTTGGAGGATAGAGACATTTGAATTTTTCGAAATTATTCGAAAGTCAATTTTTTAAAAGGCAAATATCTCCCGATCTGTAGGAATCTGAGAGACAAAACTTATGTCACTTTGAGGGAACGTATATGTCAACTTCATGTCAGAGTCACGTCAATGTATGTCCAAGGGGTTGGAGGATAGACATATTTTAATTTTTCGAGATTATTTGATAGTCAATTTTTGAAAAGGCAAATATCTCCCGATCTGTAGGAAACTGAGAGACAAACAATATGTTACTTTGGGGGAACGTATATGTTAACTTCATGTCAGATTCACGTCAATGTGTGTCCAAGGGTTTGGAGGACAGAGGCATTTTAATTTTGCGAGATTATTCGAAAGTCAATTTTTGAAAAGGCAAAGAACTCCCGATCTGTAGGAATCTGAGAGACAATACTTATGTCACTTTGAGGGAACGTATATGTAAACTTCATGTCAGAGTCACGTCAATGTATGTCCAAGGGTTTGGAGGATAGAGGCATTTTAATTTTTCGAGATTATTCGAAAGTCAATTTCTGAAAAGGCAAATATCTCCCGATATGTTGGAATCTGAGAGACAAAACTTATATCACTTTGAGGTAACGTACATGTCAATTTCATGTCAGATTCACGTCAATGTATGTCGAAGGGTTTGAAGGACAGAGGCATTTTAATTTTTCGAGATTATTCGAAAGTCAATTTTTGAAAAGGCAAATATCTCCCGATCTGTAGGAACCTGATAGACGAAACTTATGTCACTTTGAGGGAACGAATATATCAACTTCATGTCAGAGTCACGTCAATGTATGTCCAAGGGTTTGGAGGATAGAGACATTTTAATTTTTCGAGATTATTCGAAAGTCAATTTTTGAAAAGGCAAATATCTCCCGATCTGTAGGAATCTGAGAGACAAACCTTATGTCACTTTGAGGTAACGTATATGTCAACTTCATGTCAGAGTCATGTCAATGTATGTCCAAGGGTTTCGAGGATAGATACATTTTAATTTTTCGAAATTATTCGAAAGTCAATTTCTGAAAAGGCAAATATCTCCCGATCTGTAGGAACCTGAGAGACGAAACTTATGTCACTTTGAGGGAACGTATATGTCAACTTCATGTCAGAGTCACGTCAATGTATGTCCAAGGGTTTGGAGGATAGAGAAATTTTAATTTTTCGAAATTATTCGAAAGTCAATTTTTTAAAAGGCAAATATCTCCCGATCTGTAGGAATCTGAGAGACAAAACTTATGTCACTTTGAGTGAACGTATATGTCAACTTCATGTCACAGTCACGTCAATGTATGTCCAAGGGTTTGGAGGACAGAGGCATTTTAATTTTGCGAGATTATTCGAAAGTCAATTTTTGAAAAGGCAAATATCTCCCGATCTGTAGGAATCTGAGAGACAACACTTATGTTACTTTGAGGGAACGTATATGTCAACTTCATGTCAGAGTCACGTAAATGTATGTCCAAAGGTTTGGAGGATAGAGATATTTTAATTTTTCGAGATTATTCGAAAGTCAATTTTTGAAAAGGCAAATATCTACCGATCTGTAGGAATCTGAGAACAAACCTGATGTCACTTTGAGGGAACGTATATGTCAACTTCTTGTCAGATTCACGTCAATGTATGTAAAAGGGTTTGGAGTATAGAGACATTTTAATTTTTTGAGATTATTCGAAAGGCAATTTTTGAAAAGGCAAATATCTCCCGATCTGTGGGAATCTGAGAGACAAAACTTATGTCACTTTGAGGGAACGTATATGTCAACTTCATGTCACAGTCACGTCAATGTATGTCCAAGGGTTTGGAGGATAAACACATTTTAATTTTTCGAGATTATAGAAAGTCAATTTTTGAAAAGGCAAATATCTCCCGATCTGTAAGAATCTGAGAGACAAAACTTATGTCACTTTAAGGGAACGTATATGTCAACTTCATGTCAGACTCACGTCAATGTATGTCTAAGAGTTTGGAGGATAGAGACATTTTAATTTTTCGAGATTATTCGAAAGTCAATTTTTGAAATGGAAAATATCTCCCGATCTGTTGGAATCTGAGAGAAAAAACTTATGTCACTTTGAGGTAACGTACATGTCAACTTCGTGTCAGAGTCACGTCAATGTATGTCCAAGGGTTTGAAGGACAGAGGCATTTTAATTTTCCGAGATTATTCGAAAGTCAATTTTTGAAAAGGCAAATATCTCCCGATCTGTAGGAATCTGAGAGACACCACTTATGTCACTTTGAGGGAACGTATATGTCAACTTCATGTCAGAGTCACGTCAATGTATGTCCAAGGGTTTGGAGGATAGAGAGATTTTAATTTTTCGAGATTATTCGAAAGTCAATTTCTGAAAAGGCTAATATCTCCCGATCTGTAGGAACCTGAGAGACGAAACTTATGTCACTTTAAGGGAACGTATATGTCAACGTCATGTCAGAGTCACGTCAATGTATGTCCAAGGGTTTGGAGGATAGAGAGATTTTAATTTTTCGAGATTATTCGAAAGTCAATTTCTGAAAAGGCAAATATCTCCCGATCTGTAGGAATCTTAGAGACAAACCTTACGTCACTTTGAGGTAACGTATATGTCAACTTCATGTCAGAGTCACGTCAAAGTATGTCCAAGGGTTTGGAGGATAGAGACATTTGAATTTTTCGAAATTATTCGAAAGTCAATTTTTTAAAAGGCAAATATCTCCCGATCTGTAGGAATCTGAGAGACAAAACTTATGTCACTTTGAGGGAACGTATATGTCAACTTCATGTCAGAGTCACGTCAATGTATGTCCAAGGGGTTGGAGGATAGACATATTTTAATTTTTCGAGATTATTTGATAGTCAATTTTTGAAAAGGCAAATATCTCCCGATCTGTAGGAAACTGAGAGACAAACAATATGTTACTTTGGGGGAACGTATATGTTAACTTCATGTCAGATTCACGTCAATGTGTGTCCAAGGGTTTGGAGGACAGAGGCATTTTAATTTTGCGAGATTATTCGAAAGTCAATTTTTGAAAAGGCAAAGAACTCCCGATCTGTAGGAATCTGAGAGACAATACTTATGTCACTTTGAGGGAACGTATATGTAAACTTCATGTCAGAGTCACGTCAATGTATGTCCAAGGGTTTGGAGGATAGAGGCATTTTAATTTTTCGAGATTATTCGAAAGTCAATTTATGAAAAGGCAAATATCTCCCGATCTGTTGGAATCTGAGAGACAAAACTTATGTCACTTTGAGGTAACGTACATGTCAATTTCATGTCAGATTCACGTCAATGTATGTCGAAGGGTTTGAAGGACAGAGGCATTTTAATTTTTCGAGATTATTCGAAAGTCAATTTTTGAAAAGGCAAATATCTCCCGATCTGTAGGAACCTGATAGACGAAACTTATGTCACTTTGAGGGAACGAATATATCAACTTCATGTCAGAGTCACGTCAATGTATGTCCAAGGGTTTGGAGGATAGAGACATTTTAATTTTTCGAGATTATTCGAAAGTCAATTTTTGAAAAGGCAAATATCTCCCGATCTGTAGGAATCTGAGAGACAAACCTTATGTCACTTTGAGGTAACGTATATGTCAACTTCATGTCAGAGTCATGTCAATGTATGTCCAAGGGTTTCGAGGATAGATACATTTTAATTTTTCGAAATTATTCGAAAGTCAATTTCTGAAAAGGCAAATATCTCCCGATCTGTAGGAACCTGAGAGACGAAACTTATGTCACTTTGAGGGAACGTATATGTCAACTTCATGTCAGAGTCACGTCAATGTATGTCCAAGGGTTTGGAGGATAGAGAAATTTTAATTTTTCGAAATTATTCGAAAGTCAATTTTTTAAAAGGCAAATATCTCCCGATCTGTAGGAATCTGAGAGACAAAACTTATGTCACTTTGAGTGAACGTATATGTCAACTTCATGTCACAGTCACGTCAATGTATGTCCAAGGGTTTGGAGGACAGAGGCATTTTAATTTTGCGAGATTATTCGAAAGTCAATTTTTGAAAAGGCAAATATCTCCCGATCTGTAGGAATCTGAGAGACAACACTTATGTTACTTTGAGGGAACGTATATGTCAACTTCATGTCAGAATCTCGTCAATGTAGGTCCAAGGGTTTGGACGATAGAGACATTTTAATTTTTCGAGATTGTTCTAAAGTCAATATTTAAAAGGCAAATATCTCCCGATCTGTAGGAATCTAAGAGACATAACTAATGTCACTTTGAGGGAACATATGTGTCAACTTCCTGTGAGAGTCACGTCAATGTATGTCCAAGGGTTTGGAGGATAGAGACATTTAAATTTTTAGATATTATTCGAAAGTCAATTTTTAAAAGGCAAATATCTCCCGATTTGTAGGAATCTGAGAGACAAAACTTATGTCACTTTGAGGGAACGTATATGTCAACTTCATGTCAGAATCTCGTCAATGTATGTCCAAGGGTTTGGACGATAGACACATTTTAATTTTTCGAGATTATTCGAAAGTCAATTTTTAAAAGGCAAATATCTCCCGATCTGTAGGCATCTGAGAGACAACCCTTATATCACTTTGAGAGAACGCATATGTCAACTTCATGTCAGAGTCTGGTCAATGTATGTTCAAGGGTTTGGAGGATAGAGACATTTTAATTTTTCGAGATTATTCGAAAGTCAATTTTTAAAAGGCAAATATCTCCCGATCTGTAGGAATCTGAGAAACAAAACTTATGTCACTTTGAGGGAACGTATATGTCAACTTGCTGTCAGAGTCACGTCAATGTATGTCCAAGGGTTTGGAGGATAGAGACATTTAAATTTTTCGAGATTATTCGAAAGTCAATTTTTAAAAGGCAAATATCTCCCGATCTGTATTAACCTGAGAGACGAAACTTATGTCACTTTGAGGGAACGTATATGTTAACTTCATGTCAGAGTCATGTCAATGTATGTCCAAGGGTTTGGAGGATAGAGGCATTTTAATTTTTCGAGATTATTCGAAAGTCAATTTCTGAAAAGGCAAATATCTCCCGATCTGTAGGAATCTGAGAGACAAAACTTATGTCACTTTGAGGGAACGTATATGTCAACTTCATGCCAGAGTCATGTCAATGTATGTCCAAGGGTTTAGAGGATAAACACATTTTAATTTTTCGAGATTATTCCAAAGTCAATTTTTGAAAAGGCAAATATCTCCCGATCTGTTGGTATCTGTGAGACAAAACTTATGTCACTTTGAGGTAACGTATATGTCAACTTCATGTCAGAGGCACGTCAATGTATGTCAAAGGGTTTGGAGGATAGATATATTTTAATTTTTCGAGTTTATTCGAAAGTCAATTTTTGAAAAGGCAAATATCTCCCGATCTGTAGGAATCTGAGATACAAAACTTATGTCACTTTGAGGGAACGTATGTGTCAACTTCATGTCAGAGCCACGTCAAAGTATGTCCAAGGGTTTGGAGGACAGAGGCATTTAAATTTTTCGAGATTATTCGAAAGTCAATTTTTGAAAATTCAAATAACTCCCGATCTGAAGGAATCTGAGAGACAACACTTATGTCACTCTGAGGGAACGTATATGTCAACTTCATGACAGAGTCACGTCAATGTATGTCCAAAGGTTTGGAGGATAGAGATATTTTAATTTTTCGAGATTATTCGAAAGTCAATTTTTGAAAATTCAAATATCTCCCGATCTGAAGGAATCTGAGAGACAACACTTATGTCACTTTGAGGGAACGTATATGTCAACTTCATGTCAGAGTCACGTCAATGTATGTCCAAGAGTTTGGAGGATAGAGACATTTTAATTTTTCGAGATTATTCGAAAGTCAATTTATGAAAAGGCAAATATCGCCCGATCTGTAGGAATCTGAGAGACAAAATTTATGTTACTCTGAGGGAACGTATATGTCAACTACATGTCAGAGTCACGTCAATGTATGTCCAAGGGGTTGGAGGATAGAGATATTTTAATTTTTCGAGATTATTTGATAGTCAATTTTTGAAAAGGCAAATATCTCCCGATTTCTAGGAAACTGAGAGACAAACAATATGTTACTTTGGGGGAACGTATATGTCAACTTCATGTCAGATTCACGTCAATGTGTGTCCAAGTGTTTGGAGGACAGAGGCATTTTAATTTTGCAAGATTTTTCGAAAGTCAATTTTTGAAAAGGCAAATATCTTCCGATCTGTAGGAATCTGAGAAACTACACTTATGTCACTTTGAGGGAACGTATATGTAAACTTCATGTCAGAGTCACGTCAATGTATGTCCAAGGGTTTGGAGGATAGAGACATTTAAATTTTTCGAGATTATTCGAAAGTCAATTTATGAAAAGGCAAATATCTCCCGATCTGTAGGAATCTGAGAGACAAAACTTATGTCACTTTGAGGGAACGTATATGTCAACTTCATGTCAAAGTCACGTCAATGTATGTCCAAGAGTTTGGAGGAGTGAGACATTTTAATTTTTCGAGATTATTGGAAAGTCAATTAATGAAAATTTAAATATCACCCGATCTGTTGGAATCTGAGAGACACCACTTATGTCACTTTGAGGGAACGTATATGTCAACTTCATGTCAGAGTCACGTCAATGTATGTCCAAGGGTTTGGAGGATAGAGAGATTTGAATTTTTCGCGATTATTTGAAAGTCAATTTCTGAAAGGGCAAATATCTCCCGATCTGTAGGAACCTGAGAGACGAAACGTATGTCACTTTGAGGGAACGTATATGTCAACTTCATGTCTGAGTCACGTCAATGTATGTCCAAGGGTTTGGAGGATAGAGAGATTTTAATTTTTCGAGATTATTCGAAAGTCAATTTTTGAAAAATCAAATATCTTCCGATCTGTAGGAATCTGAGAGACAAACCTATGTCACTTTGAGGTAACGTATATGTTAACTTCATGTCAGAGTCATGTCAATGTATGTCCAAGGGTTTCGAGGATAGAGACATTTAAATTTTTCGAGATTATTCGAAAGTCAATTTCTGAAAAGGCAAATATCTCCCGATCTGTAGGAATCTGAGAGACAAAACTTATGTCACTTTGAGGTAACGTATATGTGAACTTCATGTCAGAGTCACGTCAATGTATGTCCAAGGGTTTGCAGGATAGAGACATTTAAATTTTTCGAAATTATTCGAAAGTCAATTTTTTAAAAGGCAAATATCTCCCGATCTGTAGGAATCTGAGAGACAAAACTTATGCCAATTTGAGGGAACGTATATGTCAACTTCATGTCACAGTCACGTCAATGTATGTCCAAGGGTTTGGAGGACAGAGACATTTTAATTTTTCGAAATTATTCGAAAGTCAATTTTTGAAAAGGCAAATATCTCCCGATCTGTAGGAATCTGAGAGACAACACTTATGTCACTTTGAGGGAACGTATATGTCAACTTCATGTCAGAGTCACGTAAATGTATGTCCAAAGGTTTGGAGGATAGAGATATTTTAATTTTTCGAGATTATTCGAAAGTCAATTTTTGAAAAGGCAAATATCTCCCGATCTGTAGGAATCTGAGAGACAAAACTTATGTCACTTTGAGGGAACGTATATGTCAACTTCATGTCAGAGTCACGTCAATGTATGTCCAAGAGTTTGGAGGATAGAGACATTTTAATTTTTCGAGATTATTCGAAAGTCAATTTTTGAAAAGGCAAATATCTCCCGATCTGTAGGAATCTAAGAGACAAAACTTATGTCACTTTGAGGGAACGTATATGTCAACTTCATGTCAGAGTCACGTCAATGTATGTCCAAGGGGTTGGAGGGTAGACATATTTTAATTTTTCGAGATTATTTGATAGTCAATTTTTGAAAAGGCAAATATCTCCCGATCTGTAGGAAACTGAGAGACAAACAATATGTTACTTTGGGGGAACGTATATGTCAACTTCATGTCAGATGCACGTCAATGTGTGTCCAAGTGTTTGGAGGACAGAGGCATTTTAATTTTGCGAGATTATTCGAAAGTCAATTTTTGAAAAGGCAAATATCTCCCGATCTCTAATAATCTGAGAAACAATACTTATGTTACTTTGAGGGAACGTGTATGTAAAATTCATGTCAGAGTCACGTCAATGTATGTCCAAGGGTTTGGAGGATAGTGGCATTTTAATTTTTCGAGATTATTCGAAAGTCAATTTATGAAAAGGCAAATATCTCCCGATCTGTATAAATCTGAGAGACATAACTTATGTCACTTTGAGGGAACGTATATGTCAACTTCATGTCAGAGTCATGTCATTGTATGTCCAAGGGTTTAGAGGATAAACACATTTTAATTTTTCGAGATTATTCCAAAGTCAATTTTTGAAAAGGCAAATATCTCCCGATCTGTTGGAATCTGAGAGACAAAACTTATGTCACTTTGAGGTAACGTATATGTCAACTTCATGTCAGAGGCACGTCAATGTATGTCCAAGGGTTTGGAGGATAGATATATTTTAATTTTTCGAGTTTATTCGAAAGTCAATTTTTGAAAAGGCAAATATCTCCCGATCTGTAGGAATCTGAGAACAAACATGATGTCACTTTGAGGGAACGTATATGTCAACTTCTTGTCAGATTCACGTCAATGTATGTAAAAGGGTTTGGAGTATAGAGACATTTTAATTTTTTGAGATTATTCGAAAGTCAATTTTTTAAAAGGCAAATATCTCCCGATCTGTAGGAATCTGAGAGACAAAACTTATGTCACTTTGAGGGAACGTATATGTCAACTTCATGTCAGAGTCACGTCAATGTATGTCCAAGGGTTTGGAGGATAAACACATTTTAATTTTTCGAGATTATAGAAAGTCAATTTTTGAAAAGGCAAATATCTCCCGATCTGTAGGAATCTGAGAGACAAAACTTATGTCACTTTGAGGGAACGTATATGTCAACTTCATGTCAGACTCACGTCAATGTATGTCCAAGAGTTTGGAGGATAGAGACATTTTAATTTTTCGAGATTATTCGAAAGTCAATTTTTGAAAAGGCAAATATCTCCCGATCTGTTGGAATCTGAGAGACAAAACTTATGTCACTTTGAGGTAACGTACATGTCAACTTCATGTAAGAGTCACGTCAATGTATGTCCAAGGGTTTGAAGGACAGAGGCATTTAAATTTTTCGAGATTATTCGAAAGTCAATTTTTGAAAATGCAAATATCTCCCGATCTGTAGGAATCTGAGAGACACCACTTATGTCACTTTGAGGGAACGTATATGTCAACTTCATGTCAGAGTCACGTCAATGTATGTCCAAGGGTTTGGAGGATAGAGAGATATTAATTTTTCGAGATTATTCGAAAGTCAATTTCTGAAAAGGCAAATATCTCCCGATCTGTAGGAACCTGAGAGACGAAACTTATGTCACTTTGAGGGAACGTATATGTCAACTTCATGTCAGAGTCACGTCAATGTATGTCGAAGGGTTTGGAGGATAGAGACATTTTAATTTTTCGAGATTATTCGAAAGTCAATTTTTGAAAAGGCAAATATCTCCCGATCTGTAGGAATCTGAGAGACAAACCTTATGTCACTTTGAGGTAACGTATATGTCAACTTCATGTCAGAGTCATTGCAATGTATGTCCAAGGGTTTCGAGGATAGAGACATTTTAATTTTTCGAGATTATTCGAAAGTTAATTTCTGAAAAGGCAAATATCTCCCGATCTGTAGGAACCTGAGAGACGAAACTTATGTCACTTTGAGGGAACGTATATGTCAACTTCATGTCAGAGTCACGTCAATGTATGTCCAAGGGTTTGGAGGATAGAGACATTTTAATTTTTCGAAATTATTCGAAAGTCAATTTTTTAAAGGCAAATATCTCCCGATCTGTAGGAATCTGAGAGACAAAACTTATGCCAATTTGAGGGAACGTATATGTCAACTTCATGTCACAGTCACGTCAATGTATGTCCAAGGGTTTGGAGGACAGAGGCATTTTAATTTTGCGAGATTATTCGAAAGTCAATTTTTGAAAAGGCAAATATCTCCCGATCTGTAGGAATCTGAGAGACAACACTTATGTCACTTTGAGGGAACGTATATGTCAACTTCATGTCAAAGTCACGTAAATGTATGTCCAAAGGTTTGGAGGATAGAGATATTTTAATTTTTCGAGATTATTCGAAAGTCAATTTTTGAAAAGGCAAATATCTCCCGATCTGTAGGAATCTGAGAGACAAAACTTATGTCACTTTGAGGGAACGTATATGTCAACTTCATGCCAGAGTCACGTCAATGTATGTCCAAGGGGTTGGAGGATAGACATATTTTAATTTTTCGAGATTATTTGATAGTCAATTTTTGAAAAGGCAAATATCTCCCGATCTGTAGGAAACTGAAAGACAAACAATATGTTACTTTGTGGTAACGTATATGTCAACTTCATGTCAGATTCACGTCAATGTGTGTCCAAGTGTTTGGAGGACAGAGGCATTTTAATTTTTCGAGATTATTCGAAAGTCAATTTTTGAAAGGGCAAATATCTCCCGATCTGTAGGAATCTGAGGGACAATACTTATGTCACTTTGAGGGAACGTATATGTAAACTTCATGTCAGAGTCACGTCAATGTATGTACAAGGGTTTGGAGGATACAGGCATTTTAATTTTTCGAGATTATTCGAAAGCCAATTTCTGAAAAGGCAAATATCTCCCGATCTGTAGGAATCTGAGAGACAAAACTTATGTCACTTTGAGGGAACGTATATGTCAACTTCATGTCAGAGTCATGTCAATGTATGTCCAAGGGTTTAGAGGATAAACACATTTTAATTTTTCGAGATTATTCCAAAGTCAATTTTTGAAAATTCAAATATCTCCCGATCTGAAGGAATCTGAGAGACAACACTTATGTCACTTTGAGGGAACGTATATGTAAACTTCATGTCAGAGTCACGTCAATGTATGTCCAAGGGTTTGGAGGATACAGGCATTTTAATTTTTCGAGATTATTCGAAAGCCAATTTCTGAAAAGGCAAATATCTCCCGATCTGTAGGAATCTGAGAGACAAAACTTATGTCACTTTGAGGGAACGTACATGTCAACATCATGTCAGAGTCATGTCAATGTATGTCCAAGGGTTTAGAGGATAAACACATTTTAATTTTTCGAGATTATTCCAAAGTCAATTTTTGAAAAGGCAAATATCTCCCGATCTGTAGAAATCTGAGAGACACCACTTATATCACTTTGAGGAAACGTATATGTCAACTTCTTGTCAGATTCACGTCAATGTATGTAAAAGGGTTTGGAGTATAGAGACATTTTAATTTTTTGAGATTATTCGAAAGTCAATTTTTGAAAAGGCAAATATCTCCCGATCTGTAGGAATCTGAGAGACAAAACTTATGTCACTTTGAGGGAACGTATATGTCAACTTCATGTCACAGTCACGTCAATGTATGTCCAAGGGTTTGGAGGATAAACACATTTTAATTTTTCGAGATTATAGAAAGTCAATTTTTGAAAAGGCAAATATCTCCCGATCTGCAGGAATCTGAGAGACAAAACTTATGTCACTTTGAGGGAACGTAAATGTTAACTTCATGTCAGACTCACGTTAATGTAAGTCCAAGAGTTTGGAGGATAGAGACATTTTAATTTTTCGAGATTAAAGAAAGTCAATTTTTGAAAAGGCAAATATCACCCGATCTGTTGGAATCTGAGAGACAAAACTTATGTCACTTTGAGATAACGTACATGTCAACTTCGTGTCAGAGTCACGTCAATGTATGTCCAAGGGTTTGAAGGACAGAGGCATTTTAATTTTCCGAGATTATTCGAAAGTCAATTTTTGAAAAGTCAAATATCTTCCGGTCTGTAGGAATCTGAGAGACACCACTTATGTCACTTTGAGGGAACGTATATGTCAACTTCATGTCAGAGTCACGTCAATGTATGTCCAAGGGTTTGGAGGATAGAGAGATTTTAATTTTTCGAGATTATTCGAAAGTCAATTTCTGAAAAGGCAAATATCTCCCGATTTGTAGGAACCTGAGAGACGAAACTTATGTCACTTTGAGGGAACGTATATGTCAACGTCATGTCACAGTCACGTCAATGTATGTCCAAGGGTTTGGAGGATAGAGAGATTTTAATTTTTCGAGATTATTCGAAAGTCAATTTCTGAAAAGGCAAATATCTCCCGATCTGTAGGAATCTAAGAGACAAACCTTATATCACTTTGAGGTAACGTATATGTCAACTTCATGTAAGAGTCATGTCAATGTATATCAAGGGTTTCGAGGATAGAGACATTTAAATTTTTCGAGATTATTCGAAAGTCAATTTCTGAAAAGGCAAATATCTCCCAATCTGTAGGAATCTGAGAGACAAAACTTATGTCACTTTGAGGTAACGTATATGTCAACTTCATGTCAGAATCACGTCAATGTATGTCCAAGGGTTTGGAGGATAGGGACATTTCAATTTTTCGAAATTATTCGAAAGTCAATTTCTTTAAAGGCAAATATCTCCCGATCTGTACTAATCTGAGAGACAAAACTTATGTCACTTTGAGGGAACGTATATGTCAACTTCATGTCAGATTCACGTCAATGTGTTTCCAAGTGTTTGGAGGACAGAGGCATTTTAATTTTGCGAGATTATTCGAAAGTCAATTTTTGAAAAGGCAAATATCTCCCGATCTGCAGGAATCTGAGAGACAATACTTATGTCACTTTGAGGGAACGTATATGTAAACGTCATGTCAGAGTCACGTCAATGTATGTATAAGGGTTTGCAGGATAGAGGCATTTTAATTTTTCGAGATTATTCGAAAGTCAATTTCTGAAAAGGAAAATATCTCCCGATCTGTAGGATTCTGAGAGACAAAACTTATGTCACTTTGAGGGAACGTATATGTCAACTTCATGTAAGACTCACGTCAATGTATGTCCAAGAGTTTGGAGGATAGAGACATTTTAATTTTTCGAGATTATTCGAAAGTCAATTTTTGAAATAGCAAATATCTCCCGATCTGTTGGAATCTGAGAGACAAAACTTATGTCACTTTGAGGTAACGTACATGTCAACTTCGTGTCAGAGTCACGTCAATGTATGTCCAAGGGTTTGAAGGACAGAGGCATTTTAATTTTCCGAGATTATTCGAAAGTCAATTTTTGAAAAGGCAAATATCTTCCGATCTGTAGGAATCTGAGAGACACCACTTATGTCACTTTGAGGGAACGTATATGTCAACTTCATGTCAGAGCCACGTCAATGTATGTCCAAGGGTTTGGAGGATAGAGAGATTTTAATTTTTCGAGATTATTCGAAAGTCAATTTCTGAAAAGGCAAATATCTCCCGATCTGTAGGAACCTGAGAGACGAAACTTATGTCACTTTGAGGGAACGTATATGTCAACGTCATGTCAGAGTCACGTCAATGTATGTCCAAGGGTTTGGAGGATAGAGAGATTTTAATTTTTCGAGATTATTCGAAAGTCAATTTCTGAAAAGGCAAATATCTCCCGATCTGTAGGAATCTTAGAGACAAACCTTATATCACTTTGAGGGAACGTATATGTCAACTTCATGTCAGAGTCACGTCAATGTATGTCCAAGAGTTTGGAGGATAGAGACATTTTAATTTTTCGAGATTATTCGAAAGTCAATTTTTGAAAAGGCAAATATCTCCCGATCTGTAGGAATCTAAGAGACAAAACTTATGTCACTTTGAGGGAACGTATATGTCAACTTCATGTCAGAGTCACGTCAATGTATGTCCAAGGGGTTGGAGGGTAGACATATTTTAATTTTTCGAGATTATTTGATAGTCAATTTTTGAAAAGGCAAATATCTCCCGATCTGTAGGAAACTGAGAGACAAACAATATGTTACTTTGGGGGAACGTATATGTCAACTTCATGTCAGATGCACGTCAATGTGTGTCCAAGTGTTTGGAGGACAGAGGCATTTTAATTTTGCGAGATTATTCGAAAGTCAATTTTTGAAAAGGCAAATATCTCCCGATCTCTAATAATCTGAGAAACAATACTTATGTTACTTTGAGGGAACGTATATGTAAAATTCATGTCAGAGTCACGTCAATGTATGTCCAAGGGTTTGGAGGATAGTGGCATTTTAATTTTTCGAGATTATTCGAAAGTCAATTTATGAAAAGGCAAATATCTCCCGATCTGTATAAATCTGAGAGACATAACTTATGTCACTTTGAGGGAACGTATATGTCAACTTCATGTCAGAGTCATGTCATTGTATGTCCAAGGGTTTAGAGGATAAACACATTTTAATTTTTCGAGATTATTCCAAAGTCAATTTTTGAAAAGGCAAATATCTCCCGATCTGTTGGAATCTGAGAGACAAAACTTATGTCACTTTGAGGTAACGTATATGTCAACTTCATGTCAGAGGCACGTCAATGTATGTCCAAGGGTTTGGAGGATAGATATATTTTAATTTTTCGAGTTTATTCGAAAGTCAATTTTTGAAAAGGCAAATATCTCCCGATCTGTAGGAATCTGAGAACAAACATGATGTCACTTTGAGGGAACGTATATGTCAACTTCTTGTCAGATTCACGTCAATGTATGTAAAAGGGTTTGGAGTATAGAGACATTTTAATTTTTTGAGATTATTCGAAAGTCAATTTTTTAAAAGGCAAATATCTCCCGATCTGTAGGAATCTGAGAGACAAAACTTATGTCACTTTGAGGGAACGTATATGTCAACTTCATGTCAGAGTCACGTCAATGTATGTCCAAGGGTTTGGAGGATAAACACATTTTAATTTTTCGAGATTATAGAAAGTCAATTTTTGAAAAGGCAAATATCTCCCGATCTGTAGGAATCTGAGAGACAAAACTTATGTCACTTTGAGGGAACGTATATGTCAACTTCATGTCAGACTCACGTCAATGTATGTCCAAGAGTTTGGAGGATAGAGACATTTTAATTTTTCGAGATTATTCGAAAGTCAATTTTTGAAAAGGCAAATATCTCCCGATCTGTAGGAATCTGAGAGACAAAACTTATGTCACTTTGAGGTAACGTACATGTCAACTTCATGTAAGAGTCACGTCAATGTATGTCCAAGGGTTTGAAGGACAGAGGCATTTAAATTTTTCGAGATTATTCGAAAGTCAATTTTTGAAAATGCAAATATCTCCCGATCTGTAGGAATCTGAGAGACACCACTTATGTCACTTTGAGGGAACGTATATGTCAACTTCATGTCAGAGTCACGTCAATGTATGTCCAAGGGTTTGGAGGATAGAGAGATATTAATTTTTCGAGATTATTCGAAAGTCAATTTCTGAAAAGGCAAATATCTCCCGATCTGTAGGAACCTGAGAGACGAAACTTATGTCACTTTGAGGGAACGTATATGTCAACTTCATGTCAGAGTCACGTCAATGTATGTCGAAGGGTTTGGAGGATAGAGACATTTTAATTTTTCGAGATTATTCGAAAGTCAATTTTTGAAAAGGCAAATATCTCCCGATCTGTAGGAATCTGAGAGACAAACCTTATGTCACTTTGAGGTAACGTATATGTCAACTTCATGTCAGAGTCATTGCAATGTATGTCCAAGGGTTTCGAGGATAGAGACATTTTAATTTTTCGAGATTATTCGAAAGTTAATTTCTGAAAAGGCAAATATCTCCCGATCTGTAGGAACCTGAGAGACGAAACTTATGTCACTTTGAGGGAACGTATATGTCAACTTCATGTCAGAGTCACGTCAATGTATGTCCAAGGGTTTGGAGGATAGAGACATTTTAATTTTTCGAAATTATTCGAAAGTCAATTTTTTAAAGGCAAATATCTCCCGATCTGTAGGAATCTGAGAGACAAAACTTATGCCAATTTGAGGGAACGTATATGTCAACTTCATGTCACAGTCACGTCAATGTATGTCCAAGGGTTTGGAGGACAGAGGCATTTTAATTTTGCGAGATTATTCGAAAGTCAATTTTTGAAAAGGCAAATATCTCCCGATCTGTAGGAATCTGAGAGACAACACTTATGTCACTTTGAGGGAACGTATATGTCAACTTCATGTCAAAGTCACGTAAATGTATGTCCAAAGGTTTGGAGGATAGAGATATTTTAATTTTTCGAGATTATTCGAAAGTCAATTTTTGAAAAGGCAAATATCTCCCGATCTGTAGGAATCTGAGAGACAAAACTTATGTCACTTTGAGGGAACGTATATGTCAACTTCATGCCAGAGTCACGTCAATGTATGTCCAAGGGGTTGGAGGATAGACATATTTTAATTTTTCGAGATTATTTGATAGTCAATTTTTGAAAAGGCAAATATCTCCCGATCTGTAGGAAACTGAAAGACAAACAATATGTTACTTTGTGGTAACGTATATGTCAACTTCATGTCAGATTCACGTCAATGTCTGTCCAAGTGTTTGGAGGACAGAGGCATTTTAATTTTGCGAGATTATTCGAAAGTCAATTTTTGAAAGGGCAAATATCTCCCGATCTGTAGGAATCTGAGGGACAATACTTATGTCACTTTGAGGGAACGTATATGTAAACTTCATGTCAGAGTCACGTCAATGTATGTACAAGGGTTTGGAGGATACAGGCATTTTAATTTTTCGAGATTATTCGAAAGCCAATTTCTGAAAAGGCAAATATCTCCCGATCTGTAGGAATCTGAGAGACAAAACTTATGTCACTTTGAGGGAACGTATATGTCAACTTCATGTCAGAGTCATGTCAATGTATGTCCAAGGGTTTAGAGGATAAACACATTTTAATTTTTCGAGATTATTCCAAAGTCAATTTTTGAAAATTCAAATATCTCCCGATCTGAAGGAATCTGAGAGACAACACTTATGTCACTTTGAGGGAACGTATATGTAAACTTCATGTCAGAGTCACGTCAATGTATGTCCAAGGGTTTGGAGGATACAGGCATTTTAATTTTTCGAGATTATTCGAAAGCCAATTTCTGAAAAGGCAAATATCTCCCGATCTGTAGGAATCTGAGAGACAAAACTTATGTCACTTTGAGGGAACGTACATGTCAACATCATGTCAGAGTCATGTCAATGTATGTCCAAGGGTTTAGAGGATAAACACATTTTAATTTTTCGAGATTATTCCAAAGTCAATTTTTGAAAAGGCAAATATCTCCCGATCTGTAGAAATCTGAGAGACACCACTTATATCACTTTGAGGAAACGTATATGTCAACTTCTTGTCAGATTCACGTCAATGTATGTAAAAGGGTTTGGAGTATAGAGACATTTTAATTTTTTGAGATTATTCGAAAGTCAATTTTTGAAAAGGCAAATATCTCCCGATCTGTAGGAATCTGAGAGACAAAACTTATGTCACTTTGAGGGAACGTATATGTCAACTTCATGTCACAGTCACGTCAATGTATGTCCAAGGGTTTGGAGGATAAACACATTTTAATTTTTCGAGATTATAGAAAGTCAATTTTTGAAAAGGCAAATATCTCCCGATCTGCAGGAATCTGAGAGACAAAACTTATGTCACTTTGAGGGAACGTAAATGTTAACTTCATGTCAGACTCACGTTAATGTAAGTCCAAGAGTTTGGAGGATAGAGACATTTTAATTTTTCGAGATTAAAGAAAGTCAATTTTTGAAAAGGCAAATATCACCCGATCTGTTGGAATCTGAGAGACAAAACTTATGTCACTTTGAGATAACGTACATGTCAACTTCGTGTCAGAGTCACGTCAATGTATGTCCAAGGGTTTGAAGGACAGAGGCATTTTAATTTTCCGAGATTATTCGAAAGTCAATTTTTGAAAAGTCAAATATCTTCCGGTCTGTAGGAATCTGAGAGACACCACTTATGTCACTTTGAGGGAACGTATATGTCAACTTCATGTGAGAGTCACGTCAATGTATGTCCAAGGGTTTGGAGGATAGAGAGATTTTAATTTTTCGAGATTATTCGAAAGTCAATTTCTGAAAAGGCAAATATCTCCCGATTTGTAGGAACCTGAGAGACGAAACTTATGTCACTTTGAGGGAACGTATATGTCAACGTCATGTCACAGTCACGTCAATGTATGTCCAAGGGTTTGGAGGATAGAGAGATTTTAATTTTTCGAGATTATTCGAAAGTCAATTTCTGAAAAGGCAAATATCTCCCGATCTGTAGGAATCTAAGAGACAAACCTTATATCACTTTGAGGTAACGTATATGTCAACTTCATGTAAGAGTCATGTCAATGTATATCAAGGGTTTCGAGGATAGAGACATTTAAATTTTTCGAGATTATTCGAAAGTCAATTTCTGAAAAGGCAAATATCTCCCAATCTGTAGGAATCTGAGAGACAAAACTTATGTCACTTTGAGGTAACGTATATGTCAACTTCATGTCAGAATCACGTCAATGTATGTCCAAGGGTTTGGAGGATAGGGACATTTCAATTTTTCGAAATTATTCGAAAGTCAATTTCTTTAAAGGCAAATATCTCCCGATCTGTACTAATCTGAGAGACAAAACTTATGTCACTTTGAGGGAACGTATATGTCAACTTCATGTCAGATTCACGTCAATGTGTTTCCAAGTGTTTGGAGGACAGAGGCATTTTAATTTTGCGAGATTATTCGAAAGTCAATTTTTGAAAAGGCAAATATCTCCCGATCTGCAGGAATCTGAGAGACAATACTTATGTCACTTTGAGGGAACGTATATGTAAACGTCATGTCAGAGTCACGTCAATGTATGTATAAGGGTTTGCAGGATAGAGGCATTTTAATTTTTCGAGATTATTCGAAAGTCAATTTCTGAAAAGGAAAATATCTCCCGATCTGTAGGATTCTGAGAGACAAAACTTATGTCACTTTGAGGGAACGTATATGTCAACTTCATGTCAGACTCACGTCAATGTATGTCCAAGAGTTTGGAGGATAGAGACATTTTAATTTTTCGAGATTATTCGAAAGTCAATTTTTTAAAAGGCAAATATCTCCCGATCTGTAGGAATCTGAGAGACAAAACTTATGTCACTTTGAGGGAACGTATATGTCAACTTCATGTCAGAGTCACGTCAATGTATGTCCAAGGGTTTGGAGGATAAACACATTTTAATTTTTCGAGATTATAGAAAGTCAATTTTTGAAAAGGCAAATATCTCCCGATCTGTAGGAATCTGAGAGACAAAACTTATGTCACTTTGAGGGAACGTATATGTCAACTTCATGCCAGACTCACGTCAATGTATGTCCAAGAGTTTGGAGGATAGAGACATTTAAATTTTTCGAGATTATTCGAAAGTCAATTTTTGAAAAGGCAAATATCTCCCGATCTGTTGGAATCTGAGAGACAAAACTTATGTCACTTTGAGGTAACGTACATGTCAACTTCATGTAAGAGTCACGTCAATGTATGTCCAAGGGTTTGAAGGACAGAGGCATTTAAATTTTTCGAGATTATTCGAAAGTCAATTTTTGAAAATGCAAATATCTCCCGATCTGTAGGAATCTGAGAGACACCACTTATGTCACTTTGAGGGAACGTATATGTCAACTTCATGTCAGAGTCACGTCAATGTATGTCCAAGGGTTTGGAGGATAGAGAGATATTAATTTTTCGAGATTATTCGAAAGTCAATTTCTGAAAAGGCAAATATCTCCCGATCTGTAGGAACCTGAGAGACGAAACTTATGTCACTTTGAGGGAACGTATATGTCAACTTCATGTCAGAGTCACGTCAATGTATGTCGAAGGGTTTGGAGGATAGAGACATTTTAATTTTTCGAGATTATTCGAAAGTCAATTTTTGAAAAGGCAAATATCTCCCGATCTGTAGGAATCTGAGAGACAAACCTTATGTCACTTTGAGGTAACGTATATGTCAACTTCATGTCAGAGTCATTGCAATGTATGTCCAAGGGTTTCGAGGATAGAGACATTTTAATTTTTCGAGATTATTCGAAAGTTAATTTCTGAAAAGGCAAATATCTCCCGATCTGTAGGAACCTGAGAGACGAAACTTATGTCACTTTGAGGGAACGTATATGTCAACTTCATGTCAGAGTCACGTCAATGTATGTCCAAGGGTTTGGAGGATAGAGACATTTTAATTTTTCGAAATTATTCGAAAGTCAATTTTTTAAAGGCAAATATCTCCCGATCTGTAGGAATCTGAGAGACAAAACTTATGCCAATTTGAGGGAACGTATATGTCAACTTCATGTCACAGTCACGTCAATGTATGTCCAAGGGTTTGGAGGACAGAGGCATTTTAATTTTGCGAGATTATTCGAAAGTCAATTTTTGAAAAGGCAAATATCTCCCGATCTGTAGGAATCTGAGAGACAACACTTATGTCACTTTGAGGGAACGTATATGTCAACTTCATGTCAAAGTCACGTAAATGTATGTCCAAAGGTTTGGAGGATAGAGATATTTTAATTTTTCGAGATTATTCGAAAGTCAATTTTTGAAAAGGCAAATATCTCCCGATCTGTAGGAATCTGAGAGACAAAACTTATGTCACTTTGAGGGAACGTATATGTCAACTTCATGCCAGAGTCACGTCAATGTATGTCCAAGGGGTTGGAGGATAGACATATTTTAATTTTTCGAGATTATTTGATAGTCAATTTTTGAAAAGGCAAATATCTCCCGATCTGTAGGAAACTGAAAGACAAACAATATGTTACTTTGTGGTAACGTATATGTCAACTTCATGTCAGATTCACGTCAATGTGTGTCCAAGTGTTTGGAGGACAGAGGCATTTTAATTTTTCGAGATTATTCGAAAGTCAATTTTTGAAAGGGCAAATATCTCCCGATCTGTAGGAATCTGAGGGACAATACTTATGTCACTTTGAGGGAACGTATATGTAAACTTCATGTCAGAGTCACGTCAATGTATGTACAAGGGTTTGGAGGATACAGGCATTTTAATTTTTCGAGATTATTCGAAAGCCAATTTCTGAAAAGGCAAATATCTCCCGATCTGTAGGAATCTGAGAGACAAAACTTATGTCACTTTGAGGGAACGTATATGTCAACTTCATGTCAGAGTCATGTCAATGTATGTCCAAGGGTTTAGAGGATAAACACATTTTAATTTTTCGAGATTATTCCAAAGTCAATTTTTGAAAATTCAAATATCTCCCGATCTGAAGGAATCTGAGAGACAACACTTATGTCACTTTGAGGGAACGTATATGTAAACTTCATGTCAGAGTCACGTCAATGTATGTCCAAGGGTTTGGAGGATACAGGCATTTTAATTTTTCGAGATTATTCGAAAGCCAATTTCTGAAAAGGCAAATATCTCCCGATCTGTAGGAATCTGAGAGACAAAACTTATGTCACTTTGAGGGAACGTACATGTCAACATCATGTCAGAGTCATGTCAATGTATGTCCAAGGGTTTAGAGGATAAACACATTTTAATTTTTCGAGATTATTCCAAAGTCAATTTTTGAAAAGGCAAATATCTCCCGATCTGTAGAAATCTGAGAGACACCACTTATATCACTTTGAGGAAACGTATATGTCAACTTCTTGTCAGATTCACGTCAATGTATGTAAAAGGGTTTGGAGTATAGAGACATTTTAATTTTTTGAGATTATTCGAAAGTCAATTTTTGAAAAGGCAAATATCTCCCGATCTGTAGGAATCTGAGAGACAAAACTTATGTCACTTTGAGGGAACGTATATGTCAACTTCATGTCACAGTCACGTCAATGTATGTCCAAGGGTTTGGAGGATAAACACATTTTAATTTTTCGAGATTATAGAAAGTCAATTTTTGAAAAGGCAAATATCTCCCGATCTGCAGGAATCTGAGAGACAAAACTTATGTCACTTTGAGGGAACGTAAATGTTAACTTCATGTCAGACTCACGTTAATGTAAGTCCAAGAGTTTGGAGGATAGAGACATTTTAATTTTTCGAGATTAAAGAAAGTCAATTTTTGAAAAGGCAAATATCACCCGATCTGTTGGAATCTGAGAGACAAAACTTATGTCACTTTGAGATAACGTACATGTCAACTTCGTGTCAGAGTCACGTCAATGTATGTCCAAGGGTTTGAAGGACAGAGGCATTTTAATTTTCCGAGATTATTCGAAAGTCAATTTTTGAAAAGTCAAATATCTTCCGGTCTGTAGGAATCTGAGAGACACCACTTATGTCACTTTGAGGGAACGTATATGTCAACTTCATGTCAGAGTCACGTCAATGTATGTCCAAGGGTTTGGAGGATAGAGAGATTTTAATTTTTCGAGATTATTCGAAAGTCAATTTCTGAAAAGGCAAATATCTCCCGATTTGTAGGAACCTGAGAGACGAAACTTATGTCACTTTGAGGGAACGTATATGTCAACGTCATGTCACAGTCACGTCAATGTATGTCCAAGGGTTTGGAGGATAGAGAGATTTTAATTTTTCGAGATTATTCGAAAGTCAATTTCTGAAAAGGCAAATATCTCCCGATCTGTAGGAATCTAAGAGACAAACCTTATATCACTTTGAGGTAACGTATATGTCAACTTCATGTAAGAGTCATGTCAATGTATATCAAGGGTTTCGAGGATAGAGACATTTAAATTTTTCGAGATTATTCGAAAGTCAATTTCTGAAAAGGCAAATATCTCCCAATCTGTAGGAATCTGAGAGACAAAACTTATGTCACTTTGAGGTAACGTATATGTCAACTTCATGTCAGAATCACGTCAATGTATGTCCAAGGGTTTGGAGGATAGGGACATTTCAATTTTTCGAAATTATTCGAAAGTCAATTTCTTTAAAGGCAAATATCTCCCGATCTGTACTAATCTGAGAGACAAAACTTATGTCACTTTGAGGGAACGTATATGTCAACTTCATGTCAGATTCACGTCAATGTGTTTCCAAGTGTTTGGAGGACAGAGGCATTTTAATTTTGCGAGATTATTCGAAAGTCAATTTTTGAAAAGGCAAATATCTCCCGATCTGCAGGAATCTGAGAGACAATACTTATGTCACTTTGAGGGAACGTATATGTAAACGTCATGTCAGAGTCACGTCAATGTATGTATAAGGGTTTGCAGGATAGAGGCATTTTAATTTTTCGAGATTATTCGAAAGTCAATTTCTGAAAAGGAAAATATCTCCCGATCTGTAGGATTCTGAGAGACAAAACTTATGTCACTTTGAGGGAACGTATATGTCAACTTCATGTAAGACTCACGTCAATGTATGTCCAAGAGTTTGGAGGATAGAGACATTTTAATTTTTCGAGATTATTCGAAAGTCAATTTTTGAAATAGCAAATATCTCCCGATCTGTTGGAATCTGAGAGACAAAACTTATGTCACTTTGAGGTAACGTACATGTCAACTTCGTGTCAGAGTCACGTCAATGTATGTCCAAGGGTTTGAAGGACAGAGGCATTTTAATTTTCCGAGATTATTCGAAAGTCAATTTTTGAAAAGGCAAATATCTTCCGATCTGTAGGAATCTGAGAGACACCACTTATGTCACTTTGAGGGAACGTATATGTCAACTTCATGTCAGAGCCACGTCAATGTATGTCCAAGGGTTTGGAGGATAGAGAGATTTTAATTTTTCGAGATTATTCGAAAGTCAATTTCTGAAAAGGCAAATATCTCCCGATCTGTAGGAACCTGAGAGACGAAACTTATGTCACTTTGAGGGAACGTATATGTCAACGTCATGTCAGAGTCACGTCAATGTATGTCCAAGGGTTTGGAGGATAGAGAGATTTTAATTTTTCGAGATTATTCGAAAGTCAATTTCTGAAAAGGCAAATATCTCCCGATCTGTAGGAATCTTAGAGACAAACCTTATATCACTTTGAGGGAACGTATATGTCAACTTCATGTCAGAGTCACGTCAATGTATGTCCAAGAGTTTGGAGGATAGAGACATTTTAATTTTTCGAGATTATTCGAAAGTCAATTTTTGAAAAGGCAAATATCTCCCGATCTGTAGGAATCTAAGAGACAAAACTTATGTCACTTTGAGGGAACGTATATGTCAACTTCATGTCAGAGTCACGTCAATGTATGTCCAAGGGGTTGGAGGGTAGACATATTTTAATTTTTCGAGATTATTTGATAGTCAATTTTTGAAAAGGCAAATATCTCCCGATCTGTAGGAAACTGAGAGACAAACAATATGTTACTTTGGGGGAACGTATATGTCAACTTCATGTCAGATGCACGTCAATGTGTGTCCAAGTGTTTGGAGGACAGAGGCATTTTAATTTTGCGAGATTATTCGAAAGTCAATTTTTGAAAAGGCAAATATCTCCCGATCTCTAATAATCTGAGAAACAATACTTATGTTACTTTGAGGGAACGTATATGTAAAATTCATGTCAGAGTCACGTCAATGTATGTCCAAGGGTTTGGAGGATAGTGGCATTTTAATTTTTCGAGATTATTCGAAAGTCAATTTATGAAAAGGCAAATATCTCCCGATCTGTATAAATCTGAGAGACATAACTTATGTCACTTTGAGGGAACGTATATGTCAACTTCATGTCAGAGTCATGTCATTGTATGTCCAAGGGTTTAGAGGATAAACACATTTTAATTTTTCGAGATTATTCCAAAGTCAATTTTTGAAAAGGCAAATATCTCCCGATCTGTTGGAATCTGAGAGACAAAACTTATGTCACTTTGAGGTAACGTATATGTCAACTTCATGTCAGAGGCACGTCAATGTATGTCCAAGGGTTTGGAGGATAGATATATTTTAATTTTTCGAGTTTATTCGAAAGTCAATTTTTGAAAAGGCAAATATCTCCCGATCTGTAGGAATCTGAGAACAAACATGATGTCACTTTGAGGGAACGTATATGTCAACTTCTTGTCAGATTCACGTCAATGTATGTAAAAGGGTTTGGAGTATAGAGACATTTTAATTTTTTGAGATTATTCGAAAGTCAATTTTTTAAAAGGCAAATATCTCCCGATCTGTAGGAATCTGAGAGACAAAACTTATGTCACTTTGAGGGAACGTATATGTCAACTTCATGTCAGAGTCACGTCAATGTATGTCCAAGGGTTTGGAGGATAAACACATTTTAATTTTTCGAGATTATAGAAAGTCAATTTTTGAAAAGGCAAATATCTCCCGATCTGTAGGAATCTGAGAGACAAAACTTATGTCACTTTGAGGGAACGTATATGTCAACTTCATGTCAGACTCACGTCAATGTATGTCCAAGAGTTTGGAGGATAGAGACATTTTAATTTTTCGAGATTATTCGAAAGTCAATTTTTGAAAAGGCAAATATCTCCCGATCTGTTGGAATCTGAGAGACAAAACTTATGTCACTTTGAGGTAACGTACATGTCAACTTCATGTAAGAGTCACGTCAATGTATGTCCAAGGGTTTGAAGGACAGAGGCATTTAAATTTTTCGAGATTATTCGAAAGTCAATTTTTGAAAATGCAAATATCTCCCGATCTGTAGGAATCTGAGAGACACCACTTATGTCACTTTGAGGGAACGTATATGTCAACTTCATGTCAGAGTCACGTCAATGTATGTCCAAGGGTTTGGAGGATAGAGAGATATTAATTTTTCGAGATTATTCGAAAGTCAATTTCTGAAAAGGCAAATATCTCCCGATCTGTAGGAACCTGAGAGACGAAACTTATGTCACTTTGAGGGAACGTATATGTCAACTTCATGTCAGAGTCACGTCAATGTATGTCGAAGGGTTTGGAGGATAGAGACATTTTAATTTTTCGAGATTATTCGAAAGTCAATTTTTGAAAAGGCAAATATCTCCCGATCTGTAGGAATCTGAGAGACAAACCTTATGTCACTTTGAGGTAACGTATATGTCAACTTCATGTCAGAGTCATTGCAATGTATGTCCAAGGGTTTCGAGGATAGAGACATTTTAATTTTTCGAGATTATTCGAAAGTTAATTTCTGAAAAGGCAAATATCTCCCGATCTGTAGGAACCTGAGAGACGAAACTTATGTCACTTTGAGGGAACGTATATGTCAACTTCATGTCAGAGTCACGTCAATGTATGTCCAAGGGTTTGGAGGATAGAGACATTTTAATTTTTCGAAATTATTCGAAAGTCAATTTTTTAAAGGCAAATATCTCCCGATCTGTAGGAATCTGAGAGACAAAACTTATGCCAATTTGAGGGAACGTATATGTCAACTTCATGTCACAGTCACGTCAATGTATGTCCAAGGGTTTGGAGGACAGAGGCATTTTAATTTTGCGAGATTATTCGAAAGTCAATTTTTGAAAAGGCAAATATCTCCCGATCTGTAGGAATCTGAGAGACAACACTTATGTCACTTTGAGGGAACGTATATGTCAACTTCATGTCAAAGTCACGTAAATGTATGTCCAAAGGTTTGGAGGATAGAGATATTTTAATTTTTCGAGATTATTCGAAAGTCAATTTTTGAAAAGGCAAATATCTCCCGATCTGTAGGAATCTGAGAGACAAAACTTATGTCACTTTGAGGGAACGTATATGTCAACTTCATGCCAGAGTCACGTCAATGCATGTCCAAGGGGTTGGAGGATAGACATATTTTAATTTTTCGAGATTATTTGATAGTCAATTTTTGAAAAGGCAAATATCTCCCGATCTGTAGGAAACTGAAAGACAAACAATATGTTACTTTGTGGTAACGTATATGTCAACTTCATGTCAGATTCACGTCAATGTCTGTCCAAGTGTTTGGAGGACAGAGGCATTTTAATTTTGCGAGATTATTCGAAAGTCAATTTTTGAAAGGGCAAATATCTCCCGATCTGTAGGAATCTGAGGGACAATACTTATGTCACTTTGAGGGAACGTATATGTAAACTTCATGTCAGAGTCACGTCAATGTATGTACAAGGGTTTGGAGGATACAGGCATTTTAATTTTTCGAGATTATTCGAAAGCCAATTTCTGAAAAGGCAAATATCTCCCGATCTGTAGGAATCTGAGAGACAAAACTTATGTCACTTTGAGGGAACGTATATGTCAACTTCATGTCAGAGTCATGTCAATGTATGTCCAAGGGTTTAGAGGATAAACACATTTTAATTTTTCGAGATTATTCCAAAGTCAATTTTTGAAAATTCAAATATCTCCCGATCTGAAGGAATCTGAGAGACAACACTTATGTCACTTTGAGGGAACGTATATGTAAACTTCATGTCAGAGTCACGTCAATGTATGTCCAAGGGTTTGGAGGATACAGGCATTTTAATTTTTCGAGATTATTCGAAAGCCAATTTCTGAAAAGGCAAATATCTCCCGATCTGTAGGAATCTGAGAGACAAAACTTATGTCACTTTGAGGGAACGTACATGTCAACATCATGTCAGAGTCATGTCAATGTATGTCCAAGGGTTTAGAGGATAAACACATTTTAATTTTTCGAGATTATTCCAAAGTCAATTTTTGAAAAGGCAAATATCTCCCGATCTGTAGAAATCTGAGAGACACCACTTATATCACTTTGAGGAAACGTATATGTCAACTTCTTGTCAGATTCACGTCAATGTATGTAAAAGGGTTTGGAGTATAGAGACATTTTAATTTTTTGAGATTATTCGAAAGTCAATTTTTGAAAAGGCAAATATCTCCCGATCTGTAGGAATCTGAGAGACAAAACTTATGTCACTTTGAGGGAACGTATATGTCAACTTCATGTCACAGTCACGTCAATGTATGTCCAAGGGTTTGGAGGATAAACACATTTTAATTTTTCGAGATTATAGAAAGTCAATTTTTGAAAAGGCAAATATCTCCCGATCTGCAGGAATCTGAGAGACAAAACTTATGTCACTTTGAGGGAACGTAAATGTTAACTTCATGTCAGACTCACGTTAATGTAAGTCCAAGAGTTTGGAGGATAGAGACATTTTAATTTTTCGAGATTAAAGAAAGTCAATTTTTGAAAAGGCAAATATCACCCGATCTGTTGGAATCTGAGAGACAAAACTTATGTCACTTTGAGATAACGTACATGTCAACTTCGTGTCAGAGTCACGTCAATGTATGTCCAAGGGTTTGAAGGACAGAGGCATTTTAATTTTCCGAGATTATTCGAAAGTCAATTTTTGAAAAGTCAAATATCTTCCGGTCTGTAGGAATCTGAGAGACACCACTTATGTCACTTTGAGGGAACGTATATGTCAACTTCATGTGAGAGTCACGTCAATGTATGTCCAAGGGTTTGGAGGATAGAGAGATTTTAATTTTTCGAGATTATTCGAAAGTCAATTTCTGAAAAGGCAAATATCTCCCGATTTGTAGGAACCTGAGAGACGAAACTTATGTCACTTTGAGGGAACGTATATGTCAACGTCATGTCACAGTCACGTCAATGTATGTCCAAGGGTTTGGAGGATAGAGAGATTTTAATTTTTCGAGATTATTCGAAAGTCAATTTCTGAAAAGGCAAATATCTCCCGATCTGTAGGAATCTAAGAGACAAACCTTATATCACTTTGAGGTAACGTATATGTCAACTTCATGTAAGAGTCATGTCAATGTATATCAAGGGTTTCGAGGATAGAGACATTTAAATTTTTCGAGATTATTCGAAAGTCAATTTCTGAAAAGGCAAATATCTCCCAATCTGTAGGAATCTGAGAGACAAAACTTATGTCACTTTGAGGTAACGTATATGTCAACTTCATGTCAGAATCACGTCAATGTATGTCCAAGGGTTTGGAGGATAGGGACATTTCAATTTTTCGAAATTATTCGAAAGTCAATTTCTTTAAAGGCAAATATCTCCCGATCTGTACTAATCTGAGAGACAAAACTTATGTCACTTTGAGGGAACGTATATGTCAACTTCATGTCAGATTCACGTCAATGTGTTTCCAAGTGTTTGGAGGACAGAGGCATTTTAATTTTGCGAGATTATTCGAAAGTCAATTTTTGAAAAGGCAAATATCTCCCGATCTGCAGGAATCTGAGAGACAATACTTATGTCACTTTGAGGGAACGTATATGTAAACGTCATGTCAGAGTCACGTCAATGTATGTATAAGGGTTTGCAGGATAGAGGCATTTTAATTTTTCGAGATTATTCGAAAGTCAATTTCTGAAAAGGAAAATATCTCCCGATCTGTAGGATTCTGAGAGACAAAACTTATGTCACTTTGAGGGAACGTATATGTCAACTTCATGTCAGACTCACGTCAATGTATGTCCAAGAGTTTGGAGGATAGAGACATTTTAATTTTTCGAGATTATTCGAAAGTCAATTTTTGAAAAGGCAAATATCTCCCGATCTGTTGGAATCTGAGAGACAAAACTTATGTCACTTTGAGGTAACGTACATGTCAACTTCGTGTCAGAGTCACGTCAATGTATGTCCAAGGGTTTGAAGGACAGAGGCATTTTAATTTTCCGAGATTATTCGAAAGTCAATTTTTGAAAAGGCAAATATCTTCCGATCTGTAGGAATCTGAGAGACACCACTTATGTCACTTTGAGGGAACGTATATGTCAACTTCATGTCAGAGCCACGTCAATGTATGTCCAAGGGTTTGGAGGATAGAGAGATTTTAATTTTTCGAGATTATTCGAAAGTCAATTTCTGAAAAGGCAAATATCTCCCGATCTGTAGGAACCTGAGAGACGAAACTTATGTCACTTTGAGGGAACGTATATGTCAACGTCATGTCAGAGTCACGTCAATGTATGTCCAAGGGTTTGGAGGATAGAGAGATTTTAATTTTTCGAGATTATTCGAAAGTCAATTTCTGAAAAGGCAAATATCTCCCGATCTGTAGGAATCTTAGAGACAAACCTTATATCACTTTGAGGTAACGTATATGTCAACTTCATGTAAGAGTCATGTCAATGTATGTCCAAGGGTTTCGAGGATAGAGACATTTAAATTTTTCGTGATTATTCGAAAGTCAATTTCTGAAAAGGCAAATATCTCCCGATCTGTAAGAATCTGAGAGACACACCTTGTGTCACTTTGAGGTAACGTATATGTCAACTTCATGTCAGATTCACGTCAATGTGTGTCAAAGTGTTTGGAGGACAGAGGCATTTTAATTTTGCGAGATTATTCGAAAGTCAATTTTTGAAAAGGCAAATATCTCCCGATCTGTAGGAATCTGAGAGACAATACTTATGTCACTTTGAGGGAACGTATATGTAAACTTCATGTCAGAGTCACGTCAATGTATGTCCAAGGGTTTGGAGGATAGAGACATTTTAATTTTTCGAGATTATTCGAAAGTCAATTTCTGAAAAGGCAAATATCTCCCGATCTGTAGGAATCTAAGAGACAAAGCTTATGTCACTTTGAGGGAACGTATTTGTCAACTTCATGTCAGAGTCATGTCAATGTATGTCCAAGGGTTTGGAGGATAGAGGCATTTTAATGTTTCGAGATTATTCGAAAGTCAATTTTTGAAAAGGCAAATATCTCCCGATCTGGAGGAATCTGAGAGACAAACCTTATGTCACTTTGAGGTAACGTATATGTCAACTTCATGTCAGAGGCACGTCAATGTATGTCCAAGGGTTTGGAGGATAGATATATTTTAATTTTTCGAGTTTATTCGAAAGTCAATTTTTGAAAAGGCAAATATCTCCCGATCTGTAGGAATCTGAGAACAAACCTGATTTCACTTTGATGGAACGTATATGTCAACTTCTTGTCAGATTCACGTCAATGTATGTAAAAGGGTTTGGAGTATAGAGACATTTTAATTTTTTGAAATTATTCGAAAAACAATTTTTGAAAAGGCAAATATCTCCCGATCTGTAGGAATCTGAGAGACAAAACTTATGCCAATTTGAGGGAACGTATATGTCAACTTCATGTCAGAGTCACGTCAATGTATGTCCAAGGCTTTGGAGGACAGAGGCATGTTAATTTTGCGAGATTATTCGAAAGTCAATTTTTGAAAGGCAAATATCTCCCGATCTGTAGGAATCTGAGACACAACACTTATATCACTTTGAGGGAACGTATATGTCAACTTCATGTCAGAGTCACGTCAATGTATGTCCAAGAGTTTGGAGGATAGAGATATTTTAATTTTTCGAGATTATTCGAAAGTCAATTTTTGAAAAGGCAAATATCTACCGATCTGTAGGAATCTGATAGACAAAACTTATGTCACTTTGAGGGAACGTATATGTCAACTTCATGTCAGAGTCACGTCAATGTATGTCCAAGAGTTTGGAGGATAGAGACATTTTAATTTTTCGAGATTATTCGAAAGTGAATTTTTGAAAAAGCAAATATCTCCCGAACTGTATTAAACTGAGAGACAAACACAATGTTACTTTGGGGGAACGTATATGTCAACTTCATGTGAGATTCACGTCAATGTGTGTCCAAGTGTTTGGAGGACAGAGGCATTTTAATTTTGCGAGATTATTCGAAAGTCAATTTTTGAAAAGGCAAATATCTCCCGATCTGTAGGAATCTGAGAGACAAAACTTATGTCACTTTGAGGGAACGTACATGTCAACATCATGTCAGAGTCATGTCAATGTATGTCCAAGGGTTTAGAGGATAAACACATTTTAATTTTTCGAGATTATTCCAAAGTCAATTTTTGAAAAGGCAAATATCTCCCGATCTGTAGAAATCTGAGAGACACCACTTATATCACTTTGAGGAAACGTATATGTCAACTTCTTGTCAGATTCACGTCAATGTATGTAAAAGGGTTTGGAGTATAGAGACATTTTAATTTTTTGAGATTATTCGAAAGTCAATTTTTGAAAAGGCAAATATCTCCCGATCTGTAGGAATCTGAGAGACAAAAGTTATGTCACTTTGAGGGAACGTATATGTCAACTTCATGTCACAGTCACGTCAATGTATGTCCAAGGGTTTGGAGGATAAACACATTTTAATTTTTCGAGATTATAGATAGTCAATTTTTGAAAAGGCAAATATCTCCCGATCTGCAGGAATCTGAGAGACAAAACTTATGTCACTTTGAGGGAACGTAAATGTTAACTTCATGTCAGACTCACGTTAATGTAAGTCCAAGAGTTTGGAGGATAGAGACATTTTAATTTTTCGAGATTAAAGAAAGTCAATTTTTGAAAAGGCAAATATCACCCGATCTGTTGGAATCTGAGAGACAAAACTTATGTCACTTTGAGATAACGTACATGTCAACTTCGTGTCAGAGTCACGTCAATGTATGTCCAAGGGTTTGAAGGACAGAGGCATTTTAATTTTCCGAGATTATTCGAAAGTCAATTTTTGAAAAGGCAAATATCTTCCGGTCTGTAGGAATCTGAGAGACACCACTTATGTCACTTTGAGGGAACGTATATGTCAACTTCATGTCAGAGTCACGTCAATGTATGTCCAAGGGTTTGGAGGATAGAGAGATTTTAATTTTTCGAGATTATTCGAAAGTCAATTTCTGAAAAGGCAAATATCTCCCGATTTGTAGGAACCTGAGAGACGAAACTTATGTCACTTTGAGGGAACGTATATGTCAACGTCATGTCACAGTCACGTCAATGTATGTCCAAGGGTTTGGAGGATAGAGAGATTTTAATTTTTCGAGATTATTCGAAAGTCAATTTCTGAAAAGGCAAATATCTCCCGATCTGTAGGAATCTAAGAGACAAACCTTATATCACTTTGAGGTAACGTATATGTCAACTTCATGTAAGAGTCATGTCAATGTATATCAAGGGTTTCGAGGATAGAGACATTTAAATTTTTCGAGATTATTCGAAAGTCAATTTCTGAAAAGGCAAATATCTCCCGATCTGTTGGAATCTGAGAGACAAAACTTATGTCACTTTGAGAGAACGTATATGTCAACTTCATGTCAGAGTCACGTCAATGTATGTCCAAGGGTTTGGACGATAGGGACATTTCAATTTTTCGAAATTATTCGAAAGTCAATTTCTTTAAAGGCAAATATCTCGCGATCTGTACTAATCTGAGAGACAAAACTTATGTCACTTTGAGGGAACGTATATGTCAACTTCATGTCAGATTCACGTCAATGTGTTTCCAAGTGTTTGGAGGACAGAGGCATTTTAATTTTGCGAGATTATTCGAAAGTCAATTTTTGAAAAGGCAAATATCTCCCGATCTGCAGGAATCTGAGAGACAATACTTATGTCACTTTGAGGGAACGTATATGTAAACGTCATGTCAGAGTCACGTCAATGTATGTCCAAGGGTTTGCAGGATAGAGGCATTTTAATTTTTCGAGATTATTCGAAAGTCAATTTCTGAATAGGAAAATATCTCCCGATCTGTAGGAATCTGAAAGACAAAACTTATGTCACTTTGAGGGAACGTATATGTCAACTTCATGTCAGACTCACGTCAATGTATGTCCAAGAGTTTGGAGGATAGAGACATTTTAATTTTTCGAGATTATTCGAAAGTCAATTTTTGAAAAGGCAAATATCTCCCGATCTGTTGGAATCTGAGAGACAAAACTTATGTCACTTTGAGGTAACGTACATGTCAACTTCGTGTCAGAGTCACGTCAATGTATGTCCAAGGGTTTGAAGGACAGAGGCATTTTAATTTTCCGAGATTATTCGAAAGTCAATTTTTGAAAAGGCAAATATCTTCCGATCTGTAGGAATCTGAGAGACACCACTTATGTCACTTTGAGGGAACGTATATGTCAACTTCATGTCAGAGCCACGTCAATGTATGTCCAAGGGTTTGGAGGATAGAGAGATTTAAATTTTTCGAGATTATTCGAAAGTCAATTTCTGAAAAGGCAAATATCTCCCGATCTGTAGGAACCTGAGAGACGAAACATATGTCACTTTGAGGGAACGTATATGTCAACGTCATGTCAGAGTCACGTCAATGTATGTCCAAGGGTTTGGAGGATAGAGAGATTTTAATTTTTCGAGATTATTCGAAAGTCAATTTCTGAAAAGGCAAATATCTCCCGATCTGTAGGAATCTTAGAGACAAACCTTATATCACTTTGACGTAACGTATATGTCAACTTCATGTAAGAGTCATGTCAATGTATGTCCAAGGGTTTCGAGGATAGAGACATTTAAATTTTTCGTGATTATTCGAAAGTCAATTTCTGAAAAGGCAAATATCTCCCGATCTGTAAGAATCTGAGAGACACACCTTGTGTCACTTTGAGGTAACGTATATGTCAACTTCATGTCAGATTCACGTCAATGTGTGTCAAAGTGTTTGGAGGACAGAGGCATTTTAATTTTGCGAGATTATTCGAAAGTCAATTTTTGAAAAGGCAAATATCTCCCGATCTGTAGGAATCTGAGAGACAATACTTATGTCACTTTGAGGGAACGTATATGTAAACTTCATGTCAGAGTCACGTCAATGTATGTCCAAGGGTTTGGAGGATAGAGACATTTTAATTTTTCGAGATTATTCGAAAGTCAATTTCTGAAAAGGCAAATATCTCCCGATCTGTAGGAATCTAAGAGACAAAGCTTATGTCACTTTGAGGGAACGTATTTGTCAACTTCATGTCAGAGTCATGTCAATGTATGTCCAAGGGTTTGGAGGATAGAGGCATTTTAATATTTCGAGATTATTCGAAAGTCAATTTTTGAAAAGGCAAATATCTCCCGAACTGTATTAAACTGAGAGACAAACAAAATGTTACTTTGGGGGAACGTATATGTCAACTTCATGTCAGAGTCATGTCAATGTATGTCCAAGGGTTTCGAGGATAGAGACATTTAAATTTTTCGTGATTATTCGAAAGTCAATTTCTGAAAAGGCAAATATCTCCCGATCTGTAAGAATCTGAGAGACACACCTTGTGTCACTTTGAGGTAACGTATATGTCAACTTCATGTCAGATTCACGTCAATGTGTGTCAAAGTGTTTGGAGGACAGAGGCATTTTAATTTTGCGAGATTATTCGAAAGTCAATTTTTGAAAAGGCAAATATCTCCCGATCTGTAGGAATCTGAGAACAAACCTGATTTCACTTTGATGGAACGTATATGTCAACTTCTTGTCAGATTCACGTCAATGTATGTAAAAGGGTTTGGAGTATAGACTCATTTGAATTTTTCGAGATTATACGAAAACCAATTTTCGAAAAGGCAAATATCTCCCGATCTGTAGGAATCTGAGACACAAACCTTATGTCACTTTGAGGGAACGTTTATGTCAACTTCATGTTAGTGGCACGTCAATGTATGTTTAAGGGTTTGGAGGATACAGACATTTTAATTTTTCGAGATTATTCGAAAGTCAATTTTTGAAAAAGCAAATATCTCCCGAACTGTATTAAACTGAGAGACAAACAAAATGTTACTTTGGGGGAACGTATATGTCAACTTCATGTCAGATTCACGTCAATGTGTGTCCAAGTGTTTGGAGGACAGAGGCATTTTAATTTTGCGAGATTATTCGAAAGTCAATTTTTGAAAAGGCAAATATCTCCCGATCTGTAGGAATCTGAGAGACAATACTTATGTCACTTTGAGGGAACGTATATGTAAACTTCATGTCAGAGTCACGTCAATGTATGTCAAAGGGTTTGGAGGATAGATATATTTTAATTTTTCGAGATTAATTGAAAGCCAATTTCTGAAAAGGCAAATATCTCCCGATCTGTAGGAATCTGAGAGACAAAACTTATGTCACTTTGAGGGAACGTATATGTCAACTTCATGTCAGAGTCATGTCAATGTATGTCCAAGGGTTTAGAGGATAAACACATTTTAATTTTTCGAGATTTTTCCAAAGTCAATTTTTGAAAAGGCAAATATCTCCCGATCTGTTGGAATCTGAGAGACAAAACTTATGTCACTTTGAGGTAACGTATATGTCAACTTCATGTCAGAGGCACGTCAATGTATGTCCAAGGGTTTGGAGGATAGATATATTTTAATTTTTCGAGTTTATTCGAAAGTCAATTTTTGAAAAGGCAAATATCTCCCGATCTGTAGGAATCTGAGAGACAAAACTTATGTCACATTGACGGAACGTATATGTCAACTTCATGTCAGAGTCACGTCAATGTATGTCCAAGGGTTTGGATGATAGAGAAATTTAAATTTTTCGAGTTTATTCGAAAGTCAATTTCTGAAAAGGCAAATATCTCCCGATCTGTAGGAACCTGAGAGACGAAACTTATGTCACGTTGAGGGAACGTATATGTCAACTTCATGTCAGAGTCACGTCAATGTATGTCCAAGAGTTTGGAGGAGAGAGACATTTTAATTTTTCGAGATTATTCGAAAGTCAATTTTTGAAAAGGCAAATATCTCCCGATCTGTTGGAATCTGAGAGACAAAACTTATGTCACTTTGAGCTAACGTACATGTCAACTTCATGTCAGAGTCACGTCAATGTATGTCCAAGGGTTTGAAGGACAGAGGCATTTTAATTTTTCGAGATTATTCGAAAGTCAATTTTTGAAAAGGCAAATATCTCCCAATCTGTAGGAATCTGAGAGACACCACTTATGTCACTTTGAGGGAATGTATATGTCAACTTCATGTCAGAGTCACGTCAATGTATGTCCAAGGGTTTGGAGGATAGAGAAATTTTAATTTTTCGAGATTATTCGAAAGTCAATTTTTGAAAAGGCAAATAATTCCCGATCTGTAGGAACCTGAGAGACGAAACTTATGTCACGTTGAGGGAACGTATATGTCAACTTCATGTCAGAGTCACGTCAATGTATGTCCAAGGGTTTGGAGGATAGAGAGATTTCAATTTTTCGAGATTATTCGAAAGTCAATTTTTGAAAAGGCAAATATCTCCCGATCTGGAGGAATCTGAGAGACAAACCTTATGTCACTTTGAGGTAACGTATATGTCAACTTCATGTCAGAGTCATGTCAATGTATGTCCAAGGGTTTCGAGGATAGAGACATTTAAATTTTTCGAGATTATTCGAAAGTCAATTTCTGAAAAGGCAAATATCTCCCGATCTGTAGGAATCTGAGAGACAAAACTTATGTCACTTTGAGGTAACGTATATGTCAACTTCATGTCAGAGTCACGTCAATGTATGTCCAAGGGTTTGGAGGATAGACACATTTTAATTTTTCGAAATTATTCGAAAGTCAATTTTTTAAAAGGCAAATATCTCCCGATCTGTAGGAATCTGAGAGACAAAACTTAAGTCACTTTGAGGGAACGTATATGTCAACTTCATGTCAGAGTCACGTCAATGTATGTCCAAGGGGTTGGAGGATAGACATATTTTAATTTTTCGAGATTATTTGATAGTCAATTTTTGAAAAGGCAAATATCTCCCGATCTGTAGGAAACTGAGAGACAAACAATATGTTACTTTCGGGGAACGTATATGTCAACTTCATGTCAGATTCACGTCAATGTGTGTCCAAGTGTTTGGAGGACAGAGGCATTTAAATTTTGCGAGATTATTCGAAAGTCAATTTTTGAAAAGGCAAATATCTCCCGATCTGTAGGAATCTGAGAGACAAAACTTATGTCACATTGAGGGAACGTATATGTCAACTTCATGTCAGAGTCACGTCAATGTATGTCCAAGGGTTTGGAGGATAAACACATTTTAATTATTCGAGATTATAGAAAGTCAATTTTTGAAAAGGCAAATATCTCCCGATCTGAGTTAATCTGAGAGACAAAACTTATGTCACTTTGAGGGAACGTATATGTCAACTTCATGTCAGACTCACGTCAATGTATGTCCAAGAGTTTGGAGGATAGAGACATTTTAATTTTTCGAGATTATTCGAAAGTCAATTTTTGAAAAGGCAAATATCTGCCGATCTGTAGGAACCTGAGAGACGAAACTTATGTCACGTTGAGGGACCTTTATGTCAACTTCATGTCAGAGTCACGTCAATGTATGTCCAAGGGTTTGAAGGACAGAGGCATTTTAATTTTTCGAGAATATTCGAAAGTCAATCTTTGAAAAGGCAAATATCTTCCGATCTGTAGGAATCTGAGAGACACCACTTATGTCACTTTGAGGGAATATATATGTCAACTTCATGTCAGAGTCACGTCAATGTATGTCCAAGGGTTTGGAGGATAGAGAAATTTTAATTTTTCGAGATTATTCGAAAGTCAATTTCTGAAAAGGCAAATATCTTCCGATCTGTAGGAACCTGAGAGACGAAACTTATGTCACGTTGAGGGGCCTTTATGTCAACTTCATGTCAGAGTCACGTCAATGTATGTCCAAGGGTTTGGAGGATAGAGAGATTTTAATTTTTCGAGATTATTCGATAGTCAATTTTTGAAAAGGCAAATATCTCCCGATCTGTAGGAATCTGAGAGACAAACCTTATGTCACTTTGAGGTAACGTATATGTCAACTTCATGTCAGAGTCATGTCAATGTATGTCCAAGGGTTTCAAGGATAAAGACATTTAAATTTTTCGAGATTATTCGAAAGTCAATTTCTGAAAAGGCATATATCTCCCGATCTGTAGGAATCTAAGAGACAAAACTTATGTCACTTTGAGGTAACTTATATGTCAACTTCATGTCAGAGTCACGTCAATGTATGAACAAATGGTTTGGAGGATAGAGACATTTTAATTTTTCGAAATTATTCGAAAGTCAATTTTTTAAAAGGCAAATACCTCCCGATCTGTAGGAATCTGAGAGACAAAACTTAAGTCACTTTGAGGGAACGTATATGTCAACTTCATGTCAGAATCACGTCAATGTATGTCCAAGGGGTTGGAGGATAGACATATTTTAATTTTTCGAGATTATTTGATAGTCAATTATTGAAAAGGCAAATATCTCCCGATCTGTAGGAAACTGAGAGACAAACAATATGTTACTTTGGGGGAACGTATATGTCAACTTCATGTCAGAGTCACGTCAATGTGTGTCCAAGTGTTTGGAGGACAGAGGCATTTTAATTTTGCGAGATTATTCGAAAGTCAATTTTTGAAATGGCAAATATCTCCCGATCTGTAGGAATCTGAGAGACAAAACTTATGTCACTTTGAGGTAACGTTTATGTCAACTTCATGTCAGAGGCACGTCAATGTATGTCCAAGAGTTTGGAGGATAGAGACATTTTAATTTTTCGAGATTATTCGAAAGTCAATTTTTGAAAAGGCAAATATCTCCCGATCTGTAGGTATCTGAGAGACAAAACTTATGTCACTTTGAGGGAACGTATATGTCAACTTCATGTCAGATTCACGTCAACGTATGTCCAAGGGTTTGGAGGATAGTGGCATTTTAATTTTACGAGATTATTCGAAAGTCAATTTCTGAAAAGGCAAATATCTCCCGATCTGTAGGAATCTGAGAGACAAAACTTATGTCACTTTGAGGGAACGTATATGTCAACTACATGTCAGAGTCTTGTCAATGTATGTCCAGGAGTTTGGAGGATAGAGACATTTAAATTTTCGAGATTATTCGAAATTCAATTTTTGAAAAGGCAAATATCTCCCGATCTGTAGGAATCTGAGAGACAAAACTTATGTCACTTTGAGGTAACGTATATGTCAACTTCATGTCAGATTCATGTCAATGTATGTCCAAGAGTTTGGAGGATAGAGACACTTTAATTTTTCGAGATTATTCGAAAGTCAATTTTTGAAAAGGCAAATATCTCCCGATCTGTAGGTATCTGAGAGACAAAACTTATGTCACTTTGAGGGAACGTATATGTCAACTTCATGTCAGATTCACGTCAACGTATGTCCAAGGGTTTGGAGGATAGAGCCATTTTAATTTTACAAGATTATTCGAAATTCAATTTCTGAAAAGGCAAATATCTCCCGATCTGTAGGAATCTGAGAGACAAAACTTATGTCACTTTGAGGTAACGTATATGTCAACTTCATGTCAGAGTCACGTCAATGTATGTACAAGGGTTTGGAGGATAGAGACATTTTAATTTTTCGAAATTATTCGAAAGTCAATTTTTTAAAAGGCAAATACCTCCCGATCTGTAGGAATCTGAGAGACAAAACTTAAGTCACTTTGAGGGAACGTATATGTCAACTTCATGTCAGAGTCACGTCAATGTATGTCCAAGGGGTTGGAGGATAGACATATTTTAATTTTTCGAGATTATTTGATAGTCAATTATTGAAAAGGCAAATATCTCCCGATCTGTAGGAAACTGAGAGACAAACAATATGTTACTTTGGGGGAACGTATATGTCAACTTCATGTCAGAGTCACGTCAATGTGTGTCCAAGTGTTTGGAGGACAGAGGCATTTTAATTTTGCGAGATTATTCGAAAGTCAATTTTTGAAATGGCAAATATCTCCCGATCTGTAGGAATCGGAGAGACAAAACTTATGTCACTTTGAGGGAACGTATATGTCAACTACATGTCAGAGTCTTGTCAATGTATGTCCAGGAGTTTGGAGGATAGAGACATTTAAATTTTCGAGATTATTCGAAATTCAATTTTTGAAAAGGCAAATATCTCCCGATCTGTTGGAATCTGAGAGACAAAACTTATGTCACTTTGAGGTAACGTATATGTCAACTTCATGTCAGATTCACGTCAATGTATGTCCAAGAGTTTGGAGGATAGAGACATTTTAATTTTTCGAGATTATTCGAAAGTCAATTTTTGAAAAGGCAAATATCTCCCGATCTGTAGGTATCTGAGAGACAAAACTTATGTCACTTTGAGGGAACGTATATGTCAACTTCATGTCAGATTCACGTCAACGTATGTCCAAGGGTTTGGAGGATAGAGGCATTTTAATTTTACAAGATTATTCGAAATTCAATTTCTGAAAAGGCAAATATCTCCCGATCTGTAGGAATCTGAGAGACAAAACTTATGTCACTTTGAGGGAACGTATATGTCAACTACATGTCAGAGTCATGTCAATGTATGTCCAGGAGTTTAGAGGATAAACACATTTTAATTTTTCGAGATTATTCCAAAGACAATTTTTGAAAAGGCAACTATATCCCGATCTGTAGGAATCTGAGAGACAACAATTATGTCACTTTAAGGGAACGTATATGTCAACTTCATGTCAGAGTCACGTCAATGTATGTCCAAGAGTTTGGAGGATAGAGACATTTTAATTTTACGAGATTATTCGAAAGTCAATTTTTGAAAAGGCAAATATCTCCCGATCTGTTGGAATCTGAGAGACAAAACTAATGTCACTTTGAGGTAACGTATATGTCAACTTCATGTCAGACTCACGTCAATGTATGTCCAAGAGTTTGGAGGATAGAGACATTTTAATTTTTCGAGATTATTCGAAAGTCAATTTTTGAAAAGGCAAATATCTCCCGATCTGTTGGAATCTGAGAGACAAAACTTATGTCACTTTGAGGTAACGTATATGTCAACTTCATGTCAGATTCACGTCAATGTATGTACAAGAGTTTGGAGGATAGAGACATTTTAATTTTTCGAGATTATTCGAAAGTCAATTTTTGAAAAGGCAAATATCTCCGATCTGTAGGTATCTGAGAGACAAAACTTATGTCACTTTGAGGGAACGTATATGTCAACTTCATGTAAGATTCACGTCAACGTATGTCCAAGGGTTTTTAGGATAGAGGCATTTTAATTTTACGAGATTATTCGAAAGTCAATTTCTGAAAAGGCAAATATCTCCCGATCTGTAGGAATCTGAGAGACAAAACTTATGTCACTTTGAGGGAACGTATATGTCAACTACATGTCAGAGTCATGTCAATGTATGTCCAGGAGTTTAGAGGATAAACACATTTTAATTTTTCGAGATTATTCCAAAGTGAATTTTTGAAAAGGCAAATATATCCCGATCTGTAGGAATCTGAGAGACAACACTTATGTCACTTTGAGGGAACGTATATGTCAACTTCATGTCAGAGTCACGTCAATCTATGTCCAAGAGTTTGGAGGATAGAGTCATTTTAATTTTTCGAGATTATTCGAAAGTCAATTTTTGAAAAGGCAAATATCTCCCGATCTGTTGGAATCTGAGAGACAAAACTTATGTCACTTTGAGGTAACGTACATGTCAACTTCATGTCAGAGTCACGTCAATGTATGTCCAAGGGTTTGAAGGACAGAGGCATTTTAATTTTTCGAGATTATTCGAAAGTCAATTTTTGAAAAGGCAAATATCTCCCGATCTATAGGAATCTGAGAGTCACCACTTATGTCACTATGAGGGAACGTATATGTCAACTTCATGTCAGAGTCACGTTTATGTATGTCGAAGGGTTTGGAGGATAGAGACATTTTAATTTATCGAAATTATTCGAAAGTCAATTTTTCAAAAGGCTAATATCTCCCGATCTGTAGGAATCTGAGAGACAAAACTTGTGTCACTTTGAGGGAACGTATATTTCAACTTCATGTCAGAGTCACGTCAATGTATGTAAAAGGATTTGGAGGACAGAGGCATTTAAATTTTGCGAGATTATTCGAAAGTCAATTTTTGAAAATTCAAATATCTCCCGATCTGAAGGAATCTGAGAGACAACACTTATGTCACTTTGAGGTAACGTATATGTCAACTTCATGTCAGAGTCACGTCAATGTATGTCCAAAGGTTTGGAGGATAGAGATATTTAAATTTTTCGAGATTATTCGAAAGTCAATTTTTGAAAATTCAAATATCTCCCGATCTGTAGGAACGTGAGAGACAAAACTTATGTCACTTTGAGGTAACGTATATGTCAACTTCATGTCAGAGTCACGTCAATGTATGTCCAAGGGTTTGGAGGATAGAGACATTTTAATTTTTCGAAATTATTCGAAAGTCAATTTTTTAAAAGGCAAATATCTCCCGATCTGTAGGAATCAGAGAGACAAAACTTATGCCAATTTGAGGGAACGTATATGTCAACTTCATGTCACAGTCACGTCAATGTATGTCCAAGGGTTTGGAGGACAGAGGCATTTTAATTTTGCGAGATTATTCGAAAGTCAATTTTTGAAAAGGCAAATATCTCCCGATCTGTAGGTATCTGAGAGACAAAACTTATGTCACTTTGAGGGAACGTATATGTCAACTTCATGTCAGATTCACGTCAACGTATGTCCAAGGGTTTGGAGGATAGTGGCATTTTAATTTTACGAGATTATTCGAAAGTCAATTTCTGAAAAGGCAAATATCTCCCGATCTGTAGGAATCTGAGAGACAAAACTTATGTCACTTTGAGGGAACGTATATGTCAACTACATGTCAGAGTCTTGTCAATGTATGTCCAGGAGTTTGGAGGATAGAGACATTTAAATTTTCGAGATTATTCGAAATTCAATTTTTGAAAAGGCAAATATCTCCCGATCTGTTGGAATCTGAGAGACAAAACTTATGTCACTTTGAGGTAACGTATATGTCAACTTCATGTCAGATTCATGTCAATGTATGTCCAAGAGTTTGGAGGATAGAGACATTTTAATTTTTCGAGATTATTCGAAAGTCAATTTTTGAAAAGGCAAATATCTCCCGATCTGTAGGTATCTGAGAGACAAAACTTATGTCACTTTGAGGGAACGTATATGTCAACTTCATGTCAGATTCACGTCAACGTATGTCCAAGGGTTTGGAGGATAGAGCCATTTTAATTTTACAAGATTATTCGAAATTCAATTTCTGAAAAGGCAAATATCTCCCGATCTGTAGGAATCTGAGAGACAAAACTTATGTCACTTTGAGGTAACGTATATGTCAACTTCATGTCAGAGTCACGTCAATGTATGTACAAGGGTTTGGAGGATAGAGACATTTTAATTTTTCGAAATTATTCGAAAGTCAATTTTTTAAAAGGCAAATACCTCCCGATCTGTAGGAATCTGAGAGACAAAACTTAAGTCACTTTGAGGGAACGTATATGTCAACTTCATGTCAGAGTCACGTCAATGTATGTCCAAGGGGTTGGAGGATAGACATATTTTAATTTTTCGAGATTATTTGATAGTCAATTATTGAAAAGGCAAATATCTCCCGATCTGTAGGAAACTGAGAGACAAACAATATGTTACTTTGGGGGAACGTATATGTCAACTTCATGTCAGAGTCACGTCAATGTGTGTCCAAGTGTTTGGAGGACAGAGGCATTTTAATTTTGCGAGATTATTCGAAAGTCAATTTTTGAAATGGCAAATATCTCCCGATCTGTAGGAATCTGAGAGACAAAACTTATGTCACTTTGAGGTAACGTATATGTCAACTTCATATCAGAGGCACGTCAATGTATGTCCAAGAGTTTGGAGGATAGAGACATTTTAATTTTTCGAGATTATTCGAAAGTCAATTTTTGAAAAGGAAAATATCTCCCGATCTGTTGGTATCTGAGAGACAAAACTTATGTCACTTTGAGGGAACGTATATGTCAACTTCATGTCAGATTCACGTCAACGTATGTCCAAGGGTTTGGAGGATAGTGGCATTTTAATTTTACGAGATTATTCGAAAGTCAATTTCTGAAAAGGCAAATATCTCCCGATCTGTAGGAATCTGAGAGACAAAACTTATGTCACTTTGAGGGAACGTATATGTCAACTACATGTCAGAGTCTTGTCAATGTATGTCCAGGAGTTTGGAGGATAGAGACATTTAAATTTTCGAGATTATTCGAAATTCAATTTTTGAAAAGGCAAATATCTCCCGATCTGTTGGAATCTGAGAGACAAAACTTATGTCACTTTGAGGTAACGTATATGTCAACTTCATGTCAGATTCACGTCAATGTATGTCCAAGAGTTTGGAGGATAGAGACATTTTAATTTTTCGAGATTATTCGAAAGTCAATTTTTGAAAAGGCAAATATCTCCCGATCTGTAGGTATCTGAGAGACAAAACTTATGTCACTTTGAGGGAACGTATATGTCAACTTCATGTCAGATTCACGTCAACGTATGTCCAAGGGTTTGGAGGATAGAGGCATTTTAATTTTACAAGATTATTCGAAATTCAATTTCTGAAAAGGCAAATATCTCCCGATCTGTAGGAATCTAAGAGACAAAACTTATGTCACAATGAGGGAACGTATATGTCAACTACATGTCAGAGTCATGTCAATGTATGTCCAGGAGTTTAGAGGATAAACACATTTTAATTTTTCGAGATTATTCCAAAGACAATTTTTGAAAAGGCAACTATATCCCGATCTGTAGGAATCTGAGAGACAACAATTATGTCACTTTAAGGGAACGTATATGTCAACTTCATGTCAGAGTCACGTCAATGTATGTCCAAGAGTTTGGAGGATAGAGACATTTTAATTTTTCGAGATTATTCGAAAGTCAATTTTTGAAAAGGCAAATATCTCCCGATCTGTTGGAATCTGAGAGACAAAACTAATGTCACTTTGAGGTAACGTATATGTCAACTTCATGTCATACTCACGTCAATGTATGTCCAAGAGTTTGGAGGATAGAGACATTTTAATTTTTCGAGATTATTCGAAAGTCAATTTTTGAAAAGGCAAATATCTCCCGATCTGTAGGAATCTGAGAGACAAAACTTATGTCACTTTGAGGTAACGTATATGTCAACTTCATGTCAGATTCACGTCAATGTATGTACAAGAGTTTGGAGGATAGAGACATTTTAATTTTTCGAGATTATTTGAAAGTCAATTTTTGAAAAGGCAAATATCTCCGATCTGTAGGTATCTGAGAGACAAAACTTATGTCACTTTGAGGGAACGTATATGTCAACTACATGTCAGAGTCATGTCAATGTATGTCCAGGAGTTTAGAGGATAAACACATTTTAATTTTTCGAGATTATTCCAAAGTGAATTTTTGAAAAGGCAAATATATCCCGATCTGTAGGAATCTGAGAGACAACACTTATGTCACTTTGAGGGAACGTATATGTCAACTTCATGTCAGAATCACGTCAATCTATGTCCAAGAGTTTGGAGGATAGAGTCATTTTAATTTTTCGAGATTATTCGAAAGTCAATTTTTGAAAAGGCAAATATCTCCCGATCTGTTGGAATCTGAGAGACAAAACTTATGTCACTTTGAGGTAACGTACATGTCAACTTCATGTCAGAGTCACGTCAATGTATGTCCAAGGGTTTGAAGGACAGAGGCATTTTAATTTTTCGAGATTATTCGAAAGTCAATTTTTGAAAAGGCAAATATCTCCCGATCTATAGGAATCTGAGAGTCACCACTTATGTCACTATGAGGGAACGTATATGTCAACTTCATGTCAGAGTCACGTTTATGTATGTCGAAGGGTTTGGAGGATAGAGACATTTTAATTTATCGAAATTATTCGAAAGTCAATTTTTCAAAAGGCTAATATCTCCCGATCTGTAGGAATCTGAGAGACAAAACTTGTGTCACTTTGAGGGAACGTATATTTCAACTTCATGTCAGAGTCACGTCAATGTATGTAAAAGGATTTGGAGGACAGAGGCATTTAAATTTTGCGAGATTATTCGAAAGTCAATTTTTGAAAATTCAAATATCTCCCGATCTGAAGGAATCTGAGAGACAACACTTATGTCACTTTGAGGTAACGTATATGTCAACTTCATGTCAGAGTCACGTCAATGTATGTCCAAAGGTTTGGAGGATAGAGATATTTAAATTTTTCGAGATTATTCGAAAGTCAATTTTTGAAAATTCAAATATCTCCCGATCTGTAGGAACGTGAGAGACAAAACTTATGTCACTTTGAGGTAACGTATATGTCAACTTCATGTCAGAGTCACGTCAATGTATGTCCAAGGGTTTGGAGGATAGAGACATTTTAATTTTTCGAAATTATTCGAAAGTCAATTTTTTAAAAGGCAAATATCTCCCGATCTGTAGGAATCTGAGAGACAAAACTTATGCCAATTTGAGGGAACGTATATGTCAACTTCATGTCACAGTCACGTCAATGTATGTCCAAGGGTTTGGAGGACAGAGGCATTTTAATTTTGCGAGATTATTCGAAAGTCAATTTTTGAAAAGGCAAATATCTCCCGATCTGTAGGAATCTGAGAGACAACACTTATGTCACTTTGAGGGAACGTATATGTCAACTTCATGTCCGAGTCACGTCAATATATGTCCAAGAGTTTGGAGGATAGAGACATTTAAATTTTTCGAGATTATTCGAAAGTCAATTTTTGAAAAGGCAAATATCTCCCGATCTGTAGGAATCTGAGAGACAAAACTTATGTCACTTTGAGGGAACGTATATGTCAACTTCATGTCAGAGTCACGTCAATGTATGTAAAAGGGTTTGGAGGATAAACACATTTTAATTATTCGAGATTATAGAAAGTCAATTTTTGAAAAGGCAAATATCTCCCGATCTGAATTAATCTGAGAGACAAAACTTATGTCACTTTGAGGGAACGTATATGTCAACTTCATGTCAGACTCACGTCAATGTATGTCCAAGAGTTTGGAGGATAGAGACATTTTAATTTTTCGAGATTATTCGAAAGTCAATTTTTGAAAAGGCAAATATCTCCCGATCTGTTGGAATCTGAGAGACAAAACTTATGTCACTTTGAGCTAACGTACATGTCAACTTCATGTCAGAGTCACGTCAATGTATGTCCAAGGGTTTGAAGGACAGAGGCATTTTAATTTTTCGAGAATATTCGAAAGTCAATTTTTGAAAAGGCAAATATCTCCCGATCTGTAGGAATCTGAGAGACACCACTTATGTCACTTTGAGGGAATGTATATGTCAACTTCATGTCAGAGTCACGTCAATGTATGTCCAAGGGTTTGGAGGATAGAGACATTTTAATTTTTCGAGATTATTCGAAAGTCAATTTCTGAAAAGGCAAATATCTCCCGATCTGTAGGAACGTGAGAGACGAAACTTATGTAACGTTGAGGGAACGTATATGTCAACTTCATGTCAGAGTCACGTTAATGTATGTCCAAGGATTTGGAGGATAGAGAGATTTTAATTTTTCGAGATTATTCGAAAGTCAATTTTTGAAAAGGCAAATATCTCCCGATCTGTAGGAATCTGAGAGACAAAACTTATGTCACTTTGAGGGAACGTATATGTCAACTTCATGTAAGATTCACGTCAACGTATGTCCAAGGGTTTTTAGGATAGAGGCATTTTAATTTTACGAGATTATTCGAAAGTCAATTTTTAAAAAGGCAAATATCTCCCGATCTGTAGGAATCTGAGAGACAAAACTTATGTCACTTTGAGGGAACGTATATGTCAACTACATGTCAGAGTCATGTCAATGTATGTCCAGGAGTTTAGAGGATAAACACATTTTAATTTTTCGAGATTATTCCAAAGACAATTTTTGAAAAGGCAACTATATCCCGATCTGTAGGAATCTGAGAGACAACAATTATGTCACTTTAAGGTAACGTATATGTCAACTTCATGTCAGAGTCACGTCAATGTATGTCCAAGAGTTTGGAGGATAGAGACATTTTAATTTTTCGAGATTATTCCAAAGTCAATTTTTGAAAAGGCAAATATCTCCCGATCTGTTGGAATCTGAGAGACAAAACTAATGTCACTTTGAGGTAACGTATATGTCAACTTCATGTCAGACTCACGTCAATGTATGTCCAAGAGTTTGGAGGATAGAGACATTTTAATTTTTCGAGATTATTCGAAAGTCAATTTTTGAAAAGGCAAATATCTCCCGATCTGTTGGAATCTGAGAGACAAAACTTATGTCACTTTGAGGTAACGTATATGTCAACTTCATGTCAGATTCACGTCAATGTATGTACAAGAGTTTGGAGGATAGAGACATTTTAATTTTTCGAGATTATTCGAAAGTCAATTTTTGAAAAGGCAAATATCTCCGATCTGTAGGTATCTGAGAGACAAAACTTATGTCACTTTGAGGGAACGTATATGTCAACTTCATGTCAGAGTCACGTCAATGTATGTCCAAGGATTTGGAGGATAGAGAGATTTTAATTTTTCGAGATTATTCGAAAGTCAATTTTTGAAAAGGCAAATATCTCCCGATCTGTAGGAATCTGAGAGACAAAACTTATGTCACTTTGAGGGAATGTATATGTCAACTTCATGTCAGAGTCAGGTCAATGTATGTCCAGGAGTTTAGAGGATAAACACATTTTAATTTTTCGAGATTATTCCAAAGACAATTTTTGAAAAGGCAACTATATCCCGATCTGTAGGAATCTGAGAGACACCAATTATGTCACTTTAAGGGAACGTATATGTCAACTTCATGTCAGAGTCACGTCAATGTATGTCCAAGAGTTTGGAGGATAGAGACATTTTAATTTTTCGAGATTATTCGAAAGTCAAATTTTGAAAAGGCAAATATCTCCCGATCTGTTGGAATCTGAGAGACAAAACTAATGTCACTTTGAGGTAACGTATATGTCAACTTCATGTCAGGCTCACGTCAATGTATGTCCAAGAGTTTGGAGGATAGAGACATTTTAATTTTTCGAGATTATTCGAAAGTCAATTTTTGAAAAGGCAAATATCTCCCGATCTGTTGGAATCTGAGAGACAAAACTAATGTCACTTTGAGGTAACGTATATGTCAACTTCATGTCAGACTCACGTCAATGTATGTCCAAGAGTTTGGAGGATAGAGACATTTTAATTTTTCGAGATTATTCGAAAGTCAATTTTTGAAAAGGCAAATATCTCCCGATCTGTTGGAATCTGAGAGACAAAACTTATGTCACTTTGAGGTAACGTATATGTCAACTTCATGTCAGATTCACGTCAATGTATGTACGAGAGTTTGGAGGATAGAGACATTTTAATTTTTCGAGATTATTCGAAAGTCAATTTTTGAAAAGGCAAATATCTCCGATCTGTAGGTATCTGAGAGACAAAACTTATGTCACTTTGAGGGAACGTATATGTCAACTTCATGTAAGATTCACGTCAACGTATGTCCAAGGGTTTTTAGGATAGAGGCATTTTAATTTTACGAGATTATTCGAAAGTCAATTTCTGAAAAGGCAAATATCTCCCGATCTGTAGGAATCTGAGAGACAAAACTTATGTCACTTTGAGGGAACGTATATGTCAACTACATGTCAGAGTCATGTCAATGTATGTCCAGGAGTTTAGAGGATAAACACATTTTAATTTTTCGAGATTATTCCAAAGTGAATTTTTGAAAAGGCAAATATATCCCGATCTGTAGGAATCTGAGAGACAACACTTATGTCACTTTGAGGGAACGTATATGTCAACTTCATGTCAGAGTCACGTCAATCTATGTCCAAGAGTTTGGAGGATAGAGTCATTTTAATTTTTCGAGATTATTCGAAAGTCAATTTTTGAAAAGGCAAATATCTCCCGATCTGTTGGAATCTGAGAGACAAAACTTATGTCACTTTGAGGTAACGTACATGTCAACTTCATGTCAGAGTCACGTCAATGTATGTCCAAGGGTTTGAAGGACAGAGGCATTTTAATTTTTCGAGATTATTCGAAAGTCAATTTTTGAAAAGGCAAATATCTCCCGATCTGTAGGAATCTGAGAGTCACCACTTATGTCACTATGAGGGAACGTATATGTCAACTTCATGTCAGAGTCACGTTTATGTATGTCGAAGGGTTTGGAGGATAGAGACATTTTAATTTATCGAAATTATTCGAAGGTCAATTTTTCAAAAGGCTAATATCTCCCGATCTGTAGGAATCTGAGAGACAAAACTTGTGTCACTTTGAGGGAACGTATATTTCAACTTCATGTCAGAGTCACGTCAATGTATGTAAAAGGATTTGGAGGACAGAGGCATTTAAATTTTGCGAGATTATTCGAAAGTCAATTTTTGAAAATTCAAATATCTCCCGATCTGAAGGAATCTGAGAGACAACACTTATGTCACTTTGAGGTAACGTATATGTCAACTTCATGTCAGAGTCACGTCAATGTATGTCCAAAGGTTTGGAGGATAGAGATATTTAAATTTTTCGAGATTATTCGAAAGACAATTTTTGAAAATTCAAATATCTCCCGATCTGTAGGAACGTGAGAGGCAAAACTTATGTCACTTTGAGGTAACGTATATGTCAACTTCATGTCAGAGTCACGTCAATGTATGTCCAAGGGTTTGGAGGATAGAGACATTTTAATTTTTCGAAATTATTCGAAAGTCAATTTTTTAAAAGGCAAATATCTCCCGATCTGTAGGAATCTGAGAGACAAAACTTATGCCAATTTGAGGGAACGTATATGTCAACTTCATGTCACAGTCACGTCAATGTATGTCCAAGGGTTTGGAGGACAGAATCATTTTAATTTTGCGAGATTATTCGAAAGTCAATTTTTGAAAAGGCAAATATCTCCCGATCTGTAGGAATCTGAGAGACAACACTTATGTCACTTTGAGGGAACGTATATGTCAACTTCATGTCAGAGTCACGTCAATATATGTCCAAGGGTTTGGAGGATAGAGACATTTTAATTTTTCGAGATTATTCGAAAGTCAATTTTTGAAAAGGCAAATATCTCCCGATCTGTAGGAATCTGAGAGACAAAACTTATGTCACTTTGAGGGAACGTATATGTCAACTTCATGTCAGAGTCACGTCAATGTATGTCCAAGGGTTTGGAGGATAAACACATTTTAATTATTCGAGATTATAGAAAGTCAATTTTTGAAAAGGCAAATATCTCCCGATCTGAATTAATCTGATAGACAAAACTTATGTCACTTTGAGGGAACGTATATGTCAACTTCATGTCAGACTCACGTCAATGTATGTCCAAGAGTTTGGAGGATAGAGACATTTTAATTTTTCGAGATTATTCGAAAGTCAATTTTTGAAAAGGCAAATATCTCCCGATCTGTTGGAATCTGAGAGACAAAACTTATGTCACTTTGAGCTAACGTACATGTCAACTTCATGTCAGAGTCACGTCAATGTATGTCCAAGGGTTTGAAGGACAGAGGCATTTTAATTTTTCGAGAATATTCGAAAGTCAATTTTTGAAAAGGCAAATATCTCCCGATCTGTAGGAATCTGAGAGACACCACTTATGTCACTTTGAGGGAATGTATATGTCAACTTCATGTCAGAGTCACGTCAATGTATGTCCAAGGGTTTGGAGGATAGAGACATTTTAATTTTTCGAGATTATTCGAAAGTCAATTTCTGAAAAGGCAAATATCTCCCGATCTGTAGGAACCTGAGAGACGAAACTTATGTCACGTTGAGGGAACGTATATGTCAACTTCATGTCAGAGTCACGTCAATGTATGTCCAAGGATTTGGAGGATAGAGAGATTTTAATTTTTCGAGATTATTCGAAAGTCAATTTTTGAAAAGGCAAATATCTCCCGATCTGTAGGAATCTGAGAGACAAAACTTATGTCACTTTGAGGGAACGTATATGTCAACTTCATGTAAGATTCACGTCAACGTATGTCCAAGGGTTTTTAGGATAGAGGCATTTTAATTTTACGAGATTATTCGAAAGTCAATTTCTAAAAAGGCAAATATCTCCCGATCTGTAGGAATCTGAGAGACAAAACTTATGTCACTTTGAGGGAACGTATATGTCAACTACATGTCAGAGTCATGTCAATGTATGTCCAGGAGTTTAGAGGATAAACACATTTTAATTTTTCGAGATTATTCCAAAGACAATTTTTGAAAAGGCAACTATATCCCGATCTGTAGGAATCTGAGAGACAACAATTATGTCACTTTAAGGGAACGTATATGTCAACTTCATGTCAGAGTCACGTCAATGTATGTCCAAGAGTTTGGAGGATAGAGACATTTTAATTTTTCGAGATTATTCGAAAGTCAATTTTTGAAAAGGCAAATATATCCCGATCTGTTGGAATCTGAGAGACAAAACTTATGTCACTTTGAGGTAACGTACATGTCAACTTCATGTCAGAGTCACGTCAATGTATGTCCAAGGGTTTGAAGGACAGAGGCATTTTAATTTTTCGAGATTATTCGAAAGTCAATTTTTGAAAAGGCAAATATCTCCCGATCTGTAGGAAACGGAGAGACAAACAATATGTTACTTTCGGGGAACGTATATGTCAACTTCATGTCAGATTCACGTCAATGTGTGTCCAAGTGTTTGGAGGACAGAGGCATTTTAATTTTGCGAGATTATTCGAAAGTCAATTTTTGAAAAGGCAAATACCTCCCGATCTGTAGGAATATGAGAGACAATACTTATGTCACTTTGAGGGAACGTATATGTCAACTTCATGTCAGAGTCATGTCAATGTATGTCCAAGGGTTTGCAGGATAAACACATTTTAATTTTTCGAGATTATTCGAAAGTCAATTTTTGAAAAAGCAAATATCTCCCGATCTGTAGGAATATGAGAGACAATACTTATGTCACTTTGAGGGAACGTATATGTCAACTTCATGTCAGAGTCATGTCAATGTATGTCCAAGGGTTTGCAGGATAAACACATTTTAATTTTTCGAGATTATTCGAAAGTCAATTTTTAAAAGGCAAATATCTCCCGATCTGTTGGAACCTGAGAGACGAAACTTATGTCACTTTGTGGGAACGTATATGTCAACTTCATGTCAGAGTCATGTCAATGTATGTCCAAGGGTTTGCAGGATAAACACATTTTAATTTTTCGAGATTATTCGAAAGTCAATTTTTAAAAGGCAAATATCTCCCGATCTGTTGGAACCTGAGAGACGAAACTTATGTCACTTTGTGGGAACGTATATGTCAACTTCATGTCAGAGTCATGTCAATGTATGTCCAAGGGTTTGCAGGATAAACACATTTTAATTTTTCGAGATTATTCGAAAGTCAATTTTTAAAAGGCAAATATCTCCCGATCTGTTGGAACCTGAGAGACGAAACTTATGTCACTTTGTGGGAACGTATATGTCAACTTCATGTCAGAGTCACGTCAATGTATGTCCAAGGGTTTGGAGGATAGAGAGATTTTAATTTTTCGAGATTATTCGAAAGTCAATTTATGAAAAGGCAAATATCTCCCGATCTGTAGGAATCTGAGAGTCAAACCTTATGTCACTTTGAGGTAACGTATATGTCAACTTCAAGTCAGAGTCATGTCAATGTATGTCCAAGGGTTTCGAGGATAGAGACATTTTAATTTTTCGAGATTATTCGAAAGTCAATTTCTGAAAAGGCAAATATCTCCCGATCTGTAGGAATCTGAGAGACAAAACTTATGTCACTTTGAGGTAACGTATATGTCAACTTCATGTCAGAGTCACGTCAAGGTATGTCCAAGGGTTTGGAGAATAGAGACATTTTAATTTTTCGAAATTATTCGAAAGTCAATTTTTTAAAAGGCAAATATCTCCCGATCTGTAGGAATCTGAGAGACAAAACTTAAGTCACTTTGAGGGAACGTATATGTCAACTTCATGTCAGAGTCACGTCAATGTATGTCCAAGGGGTTTTAGGATAGACATATTTTAATTTTTCGAGATGATTTGATAGTCAATTTTTGAAAAGGCAAATATCTCCCGATCTGTAGGAAACTGAGAGACAAACAATATGTTACTTTCGGGGAACGTATATGTCAACTTCATGTCAGATTCACGTCAATGTGTGTCCAAGTGTTTGGAGGACAGAGGCATTTTAATTTTGCGAGATTATTCGAAAGTCAATTTTTGAAAAGGCAAATATCTCCCGATCTGTAGGAATCTGAGAGACAAAACTTATGTCACATTGAGGGAACGTATATGTCAACTTCATGTCAGAGTCACGTCAATGTATGTCCAAGGGTTTGGAGGATAAACACATTTTAATTATTCGAGATTATAGAAAGTCAATTTTTGAAAAGGCAAATATCTCCCGATCTGAATTAATCTGAGAGACAAAACTTATGTCACTTTGAGGGAACGTATATGTCAACTTCATGTCAGACTCACGTCAATGTATGTCCAAGAGTTTGGAGGATAGAGACATTTTAATTTTTCGAGATTATTCGAAAGTCAATTTTTGAAAAGGCAAATATCTCCCGATCTGTTGGAATCTGAGAGACAAAACTTATGTCACTTTGAGGGAAAGTACATGTCAACTTCATGTCAGAGTCACGTCAATGTATGTCCAAGGGTTTGGAGGATAAACACATTTTAATTTTTCGAGATTATAGAAAGTCAATTTTTGAAAAGGCAAATATCTCCCGATCTGTAGGAATCTGAGAGACACCACTTATGTCACTTTGAGGGAATGTATATGTCAACTTCATGTCAGAGTCACGTCAATGTATGTCCAAGGGTTTGGATGATAGAGAAATTTTAATTTTTCGAGATTATTCGAAAGTCAATTTCTGAAAAGGCAAATATCTCCCGATCTGAAGGAATCTGAGAGACAACACTTATGTCACTTTGAGGGAACGTATATGTCAACTTCATGTCAGAGTCACGTCAATGTATGTCCAAGAGTTTGGAGTATAGAGACATTTTAATTTCTCGAGATTATTCGAAAGTCAATTTTTGAAAAAGCAAATATCTCCCGATCTGTTGGAATCTGAGAGACAAAACTTATGTCACTTTGAGGTAACGTACATGTCAACTTCATGTCAGACTCACGTCAATGTATGTCCAAGAGTTTGGAGGATAGAGACATTTTAATTTTTCGAGATTATTCGAAAGTCAATTTATGAAAAGGCAAATATCTCCCGATCTGTTGGAATCTGAGAGACAAAACTTATGTCACTTTGAGGTAACGTATATGTCAACTTCATGTCAGATTCAGGTAAATGTATGTCCAAGAGTTTGGAGGATAGAGACATCTTAATTTTTCGAGATTATTCGAAAGTCAATTTTTGAAAAGGCAAATATCTCCCGATCTGTAGGTATCTGAGAGACAAAACTTATGTCACTTTGAGGGAACGTATATATCAACTTCATGTCAGATTCACGTCAACGTATGTCCAAGGGTTTGGAGGATAGAGGCATTTTAATTTTACGAGATTATTCGAAAGTCAATTTCTGAAAAGGCAAATATCTCCCGATCTGTAGGAATCTGAGAGACAAATCTTATGTCACTTTGAGGGAACGTATATGTCAAGTACATGTCAGAGTCATGTCAATGTATGTCCAGGAGTTTAGAGGATAAACACATTTTAATTTTTCGAGATTATTCCAAAGTCAATTTTTGAAAAGGCAAATATATCCCGATCTGTAGGAATCTGAGAGACAACACTTATATCACTTTGAGGGAACGTATATGTCAACTTCATGTCAGAGTCACGTCAATGTATGTCCAAGAGTTTGGAGGACAGAGACATTTTAATTTTTCGAGATTATTCGAAAGTCAATTTTTGAAAAGGCAAATATCTCCCGATCTGTTGGAATCTGAGAGACAAAACTTATGTCACTTTGAGGTAACGTACATGTCAACTTCATGTCAGAGTCACGTCAATGTATGTCCAAGGGTTTGAAGGACAGAGGCATTTTAATTTTTCGAGATTATTCGAAAGTCAATTTTTGAAAAGGCAAATATCTCCCGATCTGTAGGAATCTGAGAGACACCACTTATGTCACTTTGAGGGAATGTATATGTCAACTTCATGTCAGAGTCACGTCAATGTATGTCCAAGGGTTTGGAGGATAGAGACATTTTAATTTTTCGAGATTATTCGAAAGTCAATTTCTGAAAAGGCAAATATCTCCCGATCTGTAGGAACCTGAGAGACGAAACTTATGTCACGTTGAGGGAACGTATATGTCAACTTCATGTCAGAGTCACGTCAATGTATGTCCAAGGATTTGGAGGATAGAGAGATTTTAATTTTTCGAGATTATTCGAAAGTCAATTTTTGAAAAGGCAAATATCTCCCGATCTGTAGGAATCTGAGAGACAAACCTTATGTCACTTTGAGGTAACGTATATGTCAACTTCATGTCAGAGTCATGTCAATGTATGTCCAAGGGTTTCGAGGATAGAGACATTTAAATTTTTCGAGATTATTCGAAAGTCAATTTCTGAAAAGGCATATATCTCCCGATCTGTAGGAATCTGAGAGACAAAACTTAAGTCACTTTGAGGGAACGTATATGTCAACTTCATGTCAGAGTCACGTCAATGTATGTCCAAGGGGTTGGAGGATAGACATATTTTAATTTTTCGAGATTATTTAATAGTCAATTATTGAAAAGGCAAATATCTCCCGATCTGTAGGAAACTGAGAGACAAACAATATGTTACTTTGGGGGAACGTATATGTCAACTTCATGTCAGAGTCACGTCAATGTGTGTCCAAGTGTTTGGAGGACAGAGGCATTTTAATTTTGCGAGATTATTCGAAAGTCAATTTTTGAAATGGCAAATATCTCCCGATCTGTTGGAATCTGAGAGACAAAACTTATGTCACTTTGAGGTAACGTATATGTCAACTTCATGTCAGAGGCACGTCAATGTATGTCCAAGAGTTTGGAGGATAGAGACATTTTAATTTTTCGAGATTATTCGAAAGTCAATTTTTGAAAAGGCAAATATCTCCCGATCTGTAGGTATCTGAGAGACAAAACTTATGTCACTTTGAGGGAACGTATATGTCAACTTCATGTCAGATTCACGTCAACGTATGTCCAAGGGTTTGGAGGATAGAGGCATTTTAATTTTACGTGATTATTCGAAAGTCAATTTCTGAAAAGGCAAATATCTCCCGATCTGTAGGAATCTGAGAGACAAAACTTATGTCACTTTGAGGGAACGTATATGTCAACTACATGTCAGAGTCTTGTCAATGTATGTCCAGGAGTTTGGAGGATAGAGACATTTAAATTTTCGAGATTATTCGAAATTCAATTTCTGAAAAGGCAAATATCTCCCGATCTGTTGGAATCTGAGAGACAAAACTTATGTCACTTTGAGGTAACGTATATGTCAACTTCATGTCAGATTCACGTCAATGTATGTCCAAGAGTTTGGCGGATAGAGACATTTTAATTTTTCGAGATTATTCGAAAGTCAATTTATGAAAAGGCAAATATCTCCCAATCTGTAGGTATCTGAGAGACAAAACTTATGTCACTTTGAGGGAACGTATATGTCAACTTCATGTCAGATTCACGTCATCGTATGTCCAAGGGTTTGGAGGATAGAGGCATTTTAATTTTACGAGATTATTCGAAAGGCAATTTCTGAAAAGGCAAATATCTCCCGATCTGTAGGAATCTGAGAGACAAAACTTATTTCACTTTGAGGGAACGTATATGTCAACTAAATGTCAGAGTCATGTCAATGTATGTCCAGGAGTTTAGAGGATAAACACATTTTAATTTTTCGAGATTATTCCAAAGTCAATAATTGAAAAGGCAAATATATCCCGATCTGTTGGAATCTGAGAGACAACACTTATGTCACTTTGAGGGAACGTATATGTCAACTTCATGTCAGAGTCACGTCAATGTATGTCCAAGAGTTTGGAGTATAGAGACATTTTAATTTCTCGAGATTATTCGAAAGTCAATTTTTGAAAAGGCAAATATCTCCCGATCTGTTGGAATCTGAGAGACAAAACTTATGTCACTTTGAGGTAACGTACATGTCAACTTCATGTCAGACTCACGTCAATGTATGTCCAAGAGTTTGGAGGATAGAGACATTTTAATTTTTCGAGATTATTCGAAAGTCAATTTATGAAAAGGCAAATATCTCCCGATCTGTTGGAATCTGAGAGACAAAACTTATGTCACTTTGAGGTAACGTATATGTCAACTTCATGTCAGATTCACGTAAATGTATGTCCAAGAGTTTGGAGGATAGAGACATCTAAATTTTTCGAGATTATTCGAAAGTCAATTTTTGAAAAGGCAAATATCTCCCGATCTGTAGGTATCTGAGAGACAAAACTTATGTCACTTTTAGGGAACGTATATATCAACTTCATGTCAGATTCACGTCAACGTATGTCCAAGGGTTTGGAGGATAGAGGCATTTTAATTTTACGTGATTATTCGAAAGTCAATTTCTGAAAAGGCAAATATCTCCCGATCTGTAGGAATCTGAGAGACAAAACTTATGTCACTTTGAGGGAACGTATATGTCAAGTACATGTCAGAGTCATGTCAATGTATGTCCAGGAGTTTAGAGGATAAACACATTTTAATTTTTCGAGATTATTCCAAAGTCAATTTTTGAAAAGGCAAATATATCCCGATCTTTAGGAATCTGAGAGACAACACTTATATCACTTTGAGGGAACGTATATGTCAACTTCATGTCAGAGTCACGTCAATGTATGTCCAAGAGTTTGGAGGATAGAGACATTTTAATTTTTTGAGATTATTCGAAAGTCAATTTCTGAAAAGGCAAATATCTCCCGATCTGTTGGAATCTGAGAGACAAAACTTATGTCACTTTGAGGTAACGTACATGTCAACTTCATGTCAGAGTCACGTCAATGTATGTCCAAGGGTTTGAAGGACAGAGGCATTTTAATTTTTCGAGATTATTCGAAAGTCAATTTTTGAAAAGGCAAATATCTCCCGATCTGTAGGAAACTGAGAGACAAACAATATGTTACTTTCGGGGAACGTATATGTCAACTTCATGTCAGATTCACGTCAATGTGTGTCCAAGTGTTTGGAGGACAGAGGCATTTTAATTTTGCGAGATTATTCGAAAGTCAATTTTTGAAAAGGCAAATACCTCCCGATCTGTAGGAATATGAGAGACAATACTTATGTCACTTTGAGGGAACGTATATGTCAACTTCATGTCAGAGTCATGTCAATGTATGTCCAAGGGTTTGCAGGATAAACACATTTTAATTTTTCGAGATTATTCCAAAGTCAATTTCTGAAAAGGCAAATATCTCCCGATCTGTAGGAATCTGAGAGACAAAACTTATGTCACTTTGAGGTAACGTATATGTCAACTTCATGTCAGAGTCACGTCAAGGTATGTCCAAGGGTTTGGAGAATAGAGACATTTTAATTTTTCGAAATTATTCGAAAGTCAATTTTTTAAAAGGCAAATATCTCCCGATCTGTAGGAATCTGAGAGACAAAACTTAAGTCACTTTGAGGGAACGTATATGTCAACTTCATGTCAGAGTCACGTCAATGTATGTCCAAGGGGTTTTAGGATAGACATATTTCAATTTTTCGAGATGATTTGATAGTCAATTTTTGAAAAGGCAAATATCTCCCGATCTGTAGGAAACTGAGAGACAAACAATATGTTACTTTCGGGGAACGTATATGTCAACTTCATGTCAGATTCACGTCAATGTGTGTCCAAGTGTTTGGAGGACAGAGGCATTTTAATTTTGCGAGATTATTCGAAAGTCAATTTTTGAAAAGGCAAATATCTCCCGATCTGTAGGAATCTGAGAGACAAAACTTATGTCACATTGAGGGAACGTATATGTCAACTTCATGTCAGAGTCACGTCAATGTATGTCCAAGGGTTTGGAGGATAAACACATTTTAATTATTCGAGATTATAGAAAGTCAATTTTTGAAAAGGCAAATATCTCCCGATCTGAATTAATCTGAGAGACAAAACTTATGTCACTTTGAGGGAACGTATATGTCAACTTCATGTCAGACTCACGTCAATGTATGACCAAGAGTTTGGAGGATAGAGACATTTTAATTTTTCGAGATTATTCGAAAGTCAATTCTTGAAAAGGCAAATATCTCCCGATCTGTTGGAATCTGAGAGACAAAACTTATGTCACTTTGAGGGAAAGTACATGTCAACTTCATGTCAGAGTCACGTCAATGTATGTCCAAGGGTTTGGAGGATAAACACATTTTAATTTTTCGAGATTATAGAAAGTCAATTTTTGAAAAGGCAAATATCTCCCGATCTGTAGGAATCTGAGAGACACCACTTATGTCACTTTGAGGGAATGTATATGTCAACTTCATGTCAGAGTCACGTCAATGTATGTCCAAGGGTTTGGATGATAGAGAAATTTTAATTTTTCGAGATTATTCGAAAGTCAATTTCTGAAAAGGCAAATATCTCCCGATCTGTAGGAATCTGAGAGACAACACTTATGTCACTTTGAGGGAACGTATATGTCAACTTCATGTCAGAGTCACGTCAATGTATGTCCAAGAGTTTGGAGTATAGAGACATTTTAATTTCTCGAGATTATTCGAAAGTCAATTTTTGAAAAAGCAAATATCTCCCGATCTGTTGGAATCTGAGAGACAAAACTTATGTCACTTTGAGGTAACGTACATGTCAACTTCATGTCAGACTCACGTCAATGTATGTCCAAGAGTTTGGAGGATAGAGACATTTTAATTTTTCGAGATTATTCGAAAGTCAATTTATGAAAAGGCAAATATCTCCCGATCTGTTGGAATCTGAGAGACAAAACTTATGTCACTTTGAGGTAACGTATATGTCAACTTCATGTCAGATTCACGTAAATGTATGTCCAAGAGTTTGGAGGATAGAGACATCTGAATTTTTCGAGATTATTCGAAAGTCAATTTTTGAAAAGGCAAATATCTCCCGATCTGTAGGTATCTGAGAGACAAAACTTATGTTACTTTGAGGGAACGTATATATCAACTTCATGTCAGATTCACGTCAACGTATGTCCAAGGGTTTGGAGGATAGAGGCATTTTAATTTTACGAGATTATTCGAAAGTCAATTTCTGAAAAGGCAAATATCTCCCGATCTGTAGGAATCTGAGAGACAAATCTTATGTCACTTTGAGGGAACGTATATGTCAAGTACATGTCAGAGTCATGTCAATGTATGTCCAGGAGTTTAGAGGATAAACACATTTTAATTTTTCGAGATTATTCCAAAGTCAATTTTTGAAAAGGCAAATATATCCCGATCTGTAGGAATCTGAGAGACAACACTTATATCACTTTGAGGGAACGTATATGTCAACTTCATGTCAGAGTCACGTCAATGTATGTCCAAGAGTTTGGAGGACAGAGACATTTTAATTTTTCGAGATTATTCGAAAGTCAATTTTTGAAAAGGCAAATATCTCCCGATCTGTTGGAATCTGAGAGACAAAACTTATGTCACTTTGAGGTAACGTACATGTCAACTTCATGTCAGAGTCACGTCAATGTATGTCCAAGGGTTTGAAGGACAGAGGCATTTTAATTTTTCGAGATTATTCGAAAGTCAATTTTTGAAAAGGCAAATATCTCCCGATCTGTAGGAAACTGAGAGACAAACAATATGTTACTTTCGGGGAACGTATATGTCAACTTCATGTCAGATTCACGTCAATGTGTGTCCAAGTGTTTGGAGGACAGAGGCATTTTAATTTTGCGAGATTATTCGAAAGTCAATTTTTGAAAAGGCAAATACCTCCCGATCTGTAGGAATATGAGAGACAATACTTATGTCACTTTGAGGGAACGTATATGTCAACTTCATGTCAGAGTCATGTCAATGTATGTCCAAGGGTTTAGAGGATAAACACATTTTAATTTTTCGAGATTATTCCAAAGTCAATTTCTGAAAAGGCAAATATCTCCCGATCTGTAGGAATCTGTGAGACAAAACTTATGTCACTTTGAGGTAACGTATATGTCAACTTCATGTCAGAGTCACGTCAAGGTATGTCCAAGGGTTTGGAGAATAGAGACATTTTAATTTTTCGAAATTATTCGAAAGTCAATTTTATAAAAGGCAAATATCTCCCGATCTGTAGGAATCTGAGAGACAAAACTTAAGTCACTTTGAGGGAACGTATATGTCAACTTCATGTCAGAGTCACGTCAATGTATGTCCAAGGGGTTTTAGGATAGACATATTTTAATTTTTCGAGATGATTTGATAGTCAATTTTTGAAGATGCAAATATCTCCCGATCTGTAGGAAACTGAGAGACGAACAATATGTTACTTTCGGGGAACGTATATGTCAACTTCATGTCAGATTCACGTCAATGTGTGTCCAAGTGTTTGGAGGACAGAGGCATTTTAATTTTGCGAGATTATTCGAAAGTCAATTTTTGAAAAGGCAAATATCTCCCGATCTGTAGGAATCTGAGAGACAAAACTTATGTCACATTGAGGGAACGTATATGTCAACTTCATGTCAGAGTCACGTCAATGTATGTCCAAGGGTTTGGAGGATAAACACATTTTAATTATTCGAGATTATAGAAAGTCAATTTTTGAAAAGGCAAATATCTCCCGATCTGAATTAATCTGAGAGACAAAACTTATGTCACTTTGAGGGAACGTATATGTAAACTTCATGTCAGACTCACGTCAATGTATGACCAAGAGTTTGGAGGATAGAGACATTTTAATTTTTCGAGATTATTCGAAAGTCAATTCTTGAAAAGGCAAATATCTCCCGATCTGTTGGAATCTGAGAGACAAAACTTATGTCACTTTGAGGGAAAGTACATGTCAACTTCATGTCAGAGTCACGTCAATGTATGTCCAAGGGTTTGGAGGATAAACACATTTTAATTTTTCGAGATTATAGAAAGTCAATTTTTGAAAAGGCAAATATCTCCCGATCTGTAGGAATCTGAGAGACACCACTTATGTCACTTTGAGGGAATGTATATGTCAACTTCATGTCAGAGTCACGTCAATGTATGTCCAAGGGTTTGGATGATAGAGAAATTTTAATTTTTCGAGATTATTCGAAAGTCAATTTCTGAAAAGGCAAATATCTCCCGATCTGTAGGAATCTGAGAGACAACACTTATGTCACTTTGAGGGAACGTATATGTCAACTTCATGTCAGAGTCACGTCAATGTATGTCCAAGAGTTTGGAGTATAGAGACATTTTAATTTCTCGAGATTATTCGAAAGACAATTTTTGAAAAAGCAAATATCTCCCGATCTGTTGGAATCTGAGAGACAAAACTTATGTCACTTTGAGGTAACGTACATGTCAACTTCATGTCAGACTCACGTCAATGTATGTCCAAGAGTTTGGAGGATAGAGACATTTTAATTTTTCGAGATTATTCGAAAGTCAATTTATGAAAAGGCAAATATCTCCCGATCTGTTGGAATCTGAGAGACAAAACTTATGTCACTTTGAGGTAACGTATATGTCAACTTCATGTCAGATTCACGTAAATGTATGTCCAAGAGTTTGGAGGATAGAGACATCTGAATTTTTCGAGATTATTCGAAAGTCAATTTTTGAAAAGGCAAATATCTCCCGATCTGTAGGTATCTGAGAGACAAAACTTATGTCACTTTGAGGGAACGTATATATCAACTTCATGTCAGATTCACGTCAACGTATGTCCAAGGGTTTGGAGGATAGAGGCATTTTAATTTTACGAGATTATTCGAAAGTCAATTTCTGAAAAGGCAAATATCTCCCGATCTGTAGGAATCTGAGAGACAAATCTTATGTCACTTTGAGGGAACGTATATGTCAAGTACATGTCAGAGTCATGTCAATGTATGTCCAGGAGTTTAGAGGATAAACACATTTTAATTTTTCGAGATTATTCCAAAGTCAATTTTTGAAAAGGCAAATATATCCCGATCTGTAGGAATCTGAGAGACAACACTTATATCACTTTGAGGGAACGTATATGTCAACTTCATGTCAGAGTCACGTCAATGTATGTCCAAGAGTTTGGAGGACAGAGACATTTTAATTTTTCGAGATTATTCGAAAGTCAATTTTTGAAAAGGCAAATATCTCCCGATCTGTTGGAATCTGAGAGACAAAACTTATGTCACATTGAAGTAACGTACATGTCAACTTCATGTCAGAGTCACGTCAATGTATGTCCAAGGGTTTGAAGGACAGAGGCATTTTAATTTTTCGAGATTATTCGAAAGTCAATTTTTGAAAAGGCAAATATCTCCCGATCTGTAGGAAACTGAGAGACAAACAATATGTTACTTTCGGGGAACGTATATGTCAACTTCATGTCAGATTCACGTCAATGTGTGTCCAAGTGTTTGGAGGACAGAGGCATTTTAATTTTGCGAGATTATTCGAAAGTCAATTTTTGAAAAGGCAAATACCTCCCGATCTGTAGGAATATGAGAGACAATACTTATGTCACTTTGAGGGAACGTATATGTCAACTTCATGTCAGAGTCATGTCAATGTATGTCCAAGGGTTTAGAGGATAAACACATTTTAATTTTTCGAGATTATTCCAAAGTCAATTTCTGAAAAGGCAAATATCTCCCGATCTGTAGGAATCTGAGAGACAAAACTTATGTCACTTTGAGGTAACGTATATGTCAACTTCATGTCAGAGTCACGTCAAGGTATGTCCAAGGGTTTGGAGAATAGAGACATTTTAATTTTTCGAAATTATTCGAAAGTCAATTTTATAAAAGGCAAATATCTCCCGATCTGTAGGAATCTGAGAGACAAAACTTAAGTCACTTTGAGGGAACGTATATGTCAACTTCATGTCAGAGTCACGTCAATGTATGTCCAAGGGGTTTTAGGATAGACATATTTTAATTTTTCGAGATGATTTGATAGTCAATTTTTGAAGATGCAAATATCTCCCGATCTGTAGGAAACTGAGAGACGAACAATATGTTACTTTCGGGGAACGTATATGTCAACTTCATGTCAGATTCACGTCAATGTGTGTCCAAGTGTTTGGAGGACAGAGGCATTTTAATTTTGCGAGATTATTCGAAAGTCAATTTTTGAAAAGGCAAATATCTCCCGATCTGTAGGAATCTGAGAGACAAAACTTATGTCACATTGAGGGAACGTATATGTTAACTTCATGTCAGAGTCACGTCAATGTATGTCCAAGGGTTTGGAGGATAAACACATTTTAATTATTCGAGATTATAGAAAGTCAATTTTTGAAAAGGCAAATATCTCCCGATCTGAATAAATCTGAGAGACAAAACTTATGTCACTTTGAGGGAACGTATATGTCAACTTCATGTCAGACTCACGTCAATGTATGTCCAAGAGTTTGGAGGATAGAGACATTTTAATTTTTCGAGATTATTCGAAAGTCAATTTTTGAAAAGGCAAATATCTCCCGATCTGTTGGAATCTGAGAGACAAAACTTATGTCACTTTGAGCTAACGTACATGTCAACTTCATTTCAGAGTCACGTCAATGTATGTCCAAGGGTTTGAAGGACAGAGGCATTTTAATTTTTCGAGAATATTCGAAAGTCAATTTTTGAAAAGGCAAATATCTCCCGATCTGTAGGAATCTGAGAGACACCACTTATGTCACTTTGAGGCAATGTATATGTCAACTTCATGTCAGAGTCACGTCAATGTATGTCCAAGGGTTTGGATGATAGAGAAATTTTAATTTTTCGAGTTTATTCGAAAGTCAATTTCTGAAAAGGCAAATATCTCCCGATCTGTAGGAACCTGAGAGACAAATCTTATGTCACTTTGAGGGAACGTATATGTCAAGTACATGTCAGAGTCATGTCAATGTATGTCCAGGAGTTTAGAGGATAAACACATTTTAATTTTTCGAGATTATTCCAAAGTCAATTTTTGAAAAGGCAAATATATCCCGATCTGTAGGAATCTGAGAGACAACACTTATATCACTTTGAGGGAACGTATATGTCAACTTCATGTCAGAGTCACGTCAATGTATGTCCAAGAGTTTGGAGGACAGAGACATTTTAATTTTTCGAGATTATTCGAAAGTCAATTTTTGAAAAGGCAAATATCTCCCGATCTGTTGGAATCTGAGAGACAAAACTTATGTCACTTTGAGGTAACGTACATGTCAACTTCATGTCAGAGTCACGTCAATGTATGTCCAAGGGTTTGAAGGACAGAGGCATTTTAATTTTTCGAGATTATTCGAAAGTCAATTTTTGAAAAGGCAAATATCTCCCGATCTGTAGGAAACTGAGAGACAAACAATATGTTACTTTCGGGGAACGTATATGTCAACTTCATGTCAGATTCACGTCAATGTGTGTCCAAGTGTTTGGAGGACAGAGGCATTTTAATTTTGCGAGATTATTCGAAAGTCAATTTTTGAAAAGGCAAATACCTCCCGATCTGTAGGAATATGAGAGACAATACTTATGTCACTTTGAGGGAACGTATATGTCAACTTCATGTCAGAGTCATGTCAATGTATGTCCAAGTGTTTAGAGGATAAACACATTTTAATTTTTCGAGATTATTCCAAAGTCAATTTCTGAAAAGGCAAATATCTCCCGATCTGTAGGAATCTGAGAGACAAAACTTATGTCACTTTGAGGTAACGTATATGTCAACTTCATGTCAGAGTCACGTCAAGGTATGTCCAAGGGTTTGGAGAATAGAGACATTTTAATTTTTCGAAATTATTCGAAAGTCAATTTTATAAAAGGCAAATATCTCCCGATCTGTAGGAATCTGAGAGACAAAACTTAAGTCACTTTGAGGGAACGTATATGTCAACTTCATGTCAGAGTCACGTCAATGTATGTCCAAGGGGTTTTAGGATAGACATATTTTAATTTTTCGAGATGATTTGATAGTCAATTTTTGAAGATGCAAATATCTCCCGATCTGTAGGAAACTGAGAGACGAACAATATGTTACTTTCGGGGAACGTATATGTCAACTTCATGTCAGATTCACGTCAATGTGTGTCCAAGTGTTTGGAGGACAGAGGCATTTTAATTTTGCGAGATTATTCGAAAGTCAATTTTTGAAAAGGCAAATATCTCCCGATCTGTAGGAATCTGAGAGACAAAACTTATGTCACATTGAGGGAACGTATATGTCAACTTCATGTCAGAGTCACGTCAATGTATGTCCAAGGGTTTGGAGGATAAACACATTTTAATTATTCGAGATTATAGAAAGTCAATTTTTGAAAAGGCAAATATCTCCCGATCTGAATAAATCTGAGAGACAAAACTTATGTCACTTTGAGGGAACGTATATGTCAACTTCATGTCAGACTCACGTCAATGTATGTCCAAGAGTTTGGAGGATAGAGACATTTTAATTTTTCGAGATTATTCGAAAGTCAATTTTTGAAAAGGCAAATATCTCCCGATCTGTTGGAATCTGAGAGACAAAACTTATGTCACTTTGAGCTAACGTACATGTCAACTTCATTTCAGAGTCACGTCAATGTATGTCCAAGGGTTTGAAGGACAGAGGCATTTTAATTTTTCGAGAATATTCGAAAGTCAATTTTTGAAAAGGCAAATATCTCCCGATCTGTAGGAATCTGAGAGACACCACTTATGTCACTTTGAGGCAATGTATATGTCAACTTCATGTCAGAGTCACGTCAATGTATGTCCAAGGGTTTGGATGATAGAGAAATTTTAATTTTTCGAGTTTATTCGAAAGTCAATTTCTGAAAAGGCAAATATCTCCCGATCTGTAGGAACCTGAGAGACGAAACTTATGTCACGTTGAGGGAACGTATATGTCAACTTCATGTCAGAGTCACGTCAATGTATGTCCAAGGGTTTGGAGGATAGAGAGATTTTAATTTTTCGAGATTATTCGAAAGTCAATTTGTGAAAAGGCAAATATCTCCCGATCTGTTGGAATCTGAGAAACAAAACTTATGTCACTTTGAGGTAACGTATATGTCAACTTCATGTCAGATTCACGTCAATGTATGTCCAAGAGTTTGGAAGATAGAGACATTTTAATTTTTCGAGATTATTCGAAAGTCAATTTTTGAAAAGGCAAATATCTCCCGATCTGTAGGTATCTGAGAGACAAAACTTATGTCACTTTGAGGGAACGTATATGTCAACTTCATGTCAGAGTCACGTCAACGTATGTCCAAGGGTTTGGAGGATAGAGGCATTTTAATTTTACGAGATTATTCGAAAGTCAATTTCTGAAAAGGCAAATATCTCCCGATCTGTAGGAATCTGAGAGACAAAACTTATGTCACTTTGAGGGAACGTATATGTCAACTAAATGTCAGAGTCATGTCAATGTATATAAAGGAGTTTAGAGGATAAACACATTTTAATTTTTCGAGATTATTCCAAAGTCAATTTTTGAAAAGGCAAATATATCCCGATCTGTAGGAATCTGAGAGACAGCAATTATGTCACTTTGAGGGAACGTATATGTCAACTTCATGTCAGAGTCACGTCAATGTATGTCCAAGAGTTTGGAGGATAGAGACATTTTAATTTTTCGAGATTATTCGAAAGTCCATTTTTGAAAAGGCAAATATCTCCCGATCTGTTGGAATCTGAGAGACAAAACTTATGTCACTTTGAGGTAACGTATATGTCAACTTCATGTCAGACTCACGTCAATGTATGTCCAAGAGTTTGGAGGATTGAGACATTTTAATTTTTCGAGATTATTCGAAAGTCAATTTTTGAAAAGGCAAATATCTCCCGATCTGTTGGAGTCTGAGAGACAAAACTTATGTCACTTTGAGGTAACGTATATGTCAACTTCATGTCAGATTCACGTCAATGTATGTCCAAGAGTTTGGAGGATAGAGACATTTTAATTTTTCGAGATTATTCGAAAATCAATTTTTGAAAAGGCAAATATCTCCGATCTGTAGGTATCTGAGAGACAAAACTTGTGTCACTTTGAGGGAACGTATATGTCAACTTCATGTAAGATTCACGTCAACGTATGTCCAAGGGTTTGGAGGATAGAGGCATTTTAATTTTACGAGATTATTCGAAAGTCAATTTTTGAAAAGGCAAATATCTCCCGATCTGTAGGAATCTGAGAGACAAAACTTTTGTCACTTTGAGGGAACGTATATGTCAACTACATGTCAGAGTCATGTCAATGTATGTCCAGGAGTTTAGAGGATAAACACATTTTAATTTTTCGAGATTAATCCAAAGTGAATTTTTGAAAAGGCAAATATATCCCGATCTGTAGGAATCTGAGAGACGAAACTTATGTCACTTTGAGGGAACGTATATGTCAACTTCATGTCAGAGTCATGTCAATGTATGTCTAAGGGTTTCGAGGATAGAGACATTTTAATTTTTCGAGATTAATCGAAAGTCAATTTCTGAAAAGGCAAATATCTCCCGATCTGTAGGAATCTGAGAGACAAAACTTATGTCACTTTGAGGGAACGTATATGTCAACTTCATGTCAGAGTCACGTCAAAATATGTCCAAGAGTTTGGAGGATAGAGACATTTTAATTTTTCGAGATTATTCGAAAGTCAATTTTTGAAAAGGCAAATATCTCCCGATCTGTAGGAATAGGAGAGACAAAACTTATGTCACTTTGAGGGAACGTATATGTCAACTTCATGTCAGAGTCACGTCAATGTATGTCCAAGGGGTTGGAGGATAGAAATATTTTAATTTTTCGAGATTATTTGATAGTCAATTTTTGAAAAGGCAAATATCTCCCGATCTATAGGAAACTGAGAGACAAACAATATGTTACTTTGGGGGAACGTATATGTCAACTTCATGTCAGATTCACGTCAATGTGTGTCCAAGTGTTTGGAGGACAGAGGCATTTTAATTTTGCGAGATTATTCGAAAGTCAATTTTTGTAAAGGCTAATATCTCCCGATCTGTACTAATCTGAGAGACAAAACTTATGTCACTTTGAGGGAACGTATATGTCAACTTCATGTCAGATTCACGTCAACGTATGTCCAAGGGTTTGGAGGATAGAGGCATTTTAATTTTACGAGATTATTCGAAAGTCAATTTCTGAAAAGGCAAATATCTCCCGATCTGTAGGAATCTGAGAGACAAAACTTATGTCACTTTGAGGGAACGTATATGTCAACTACATGTCAGAGTCATGTCAATGTATGTCCAGGAGTTTAGAGGATAAACACATTTTAATTTTTCGAGATTATTCCAAAGTGAATTTTTGAAAAAGCAAATATATCCCGATCTGTAGGAATCTGAGAGACAACACTTATGTCACTTTGAGGGAACGTCTATGTCAACTTCATGTCAGAGTTACGTCAATGTATGTCCAAGAGTTTGGAGGATAGAGACATTTTAATTTTTCGAGATTATTCGAAAGTCAATTTTTGAAAAGGCAAATATCTCCCGATCTGTTGGAATCTGAGAGACAAAACTTATGTCACTTTGAGGTAACGTACATGTCAACTTCATGTCAGAGTCACGTCAATGTATGTCCAAGGGTTTGAAGGACAGAGGCATTTTAATTTTTCGAGATTATTCGAAAGTCAATTTTTGAAAAGGCAAATATCTCCCGATCTGTAGGAATCTGAGAGTCACCACTTATGTCACTTTGAGGGACTGTATATGTCAACTTCATGTCAGAGTCACGTCAGTGTATGTCCAAGGGTTTGGAGGATAGAGAGATTTTAATTTTTCGGGATTATTCAAAAGCCAATTTCTGAAAAGGCAAATATCTCCCGATCTGTAGGAACCTGAGAGACGAAACTTATGTCACTTTGAGGGAACGTATATGTCAACTTCATGTCAGAGTCACGTCAATGTATGTGCAAGGGTTTCGAGGATAGAGACATTTTGATTTTTCGATATTATTCGAAAGAACATTTTAAAAAGGCAAATATCTCCCGGTCTGTAGGAATCTGAGAGACAAAACTTATGTCACTTTGAGATAACGTATATGTCAACTTCATGTCAGAGTCACGTCAATGTATGTCCAAGGGTTTGTAGGATAGAGACATTTAATTTTTTCGAAATTATTCGAAAGTCAATTTTTGAAAAGGCAAATATCTCCCGATCTGTTTTAATCTGAGAGACAAACCTTATGTCACTTTGAGGTAACGTATATGTCAACTTCATGTCAGAGTCATTTCAATGTATGTCCAAGGGTTTCGAGGATAGAGACATTTTAATTTTTCGAGATTATTCGAAAGTCAATTTCTGAAAAGGCAAATATCTCCCGATCTGTAGGAATCTGAGAGACAAAACTTATGTCACTTTGAGGTAACGTATATGTCAACTTCATGTCAGAGTCACGTCAATGTATGTCCAAGGGTTTGGAGGATAGAGACATTTTAATTTTTCGAAATTATTCGAAAGTCAATTTTTTAAAAGGCAAATATCTCCCGATCTGTTGGAATCTGAGAGACAAAACTTATGTCAATTTGAGGTAACGTACATGTCAACTTCATGTCAGAGTCACGTCAATGTATGTCCAAGGGTTTGAAGGACAGAGGCATTTTAATTTTTCGAGATTATTCGAAAGTCAATTTTTGAAAAGGCAAATATCTCCCGATCTGTAGGAAACTGAGAGACAAACAATATGTTACTTTCGGGGAACGTATATGTCAACTTCATGTCAGATTCACGTCAATGTGTGTCCAAGTGTTTGGAGGACAGAGGCATTTTAATTTTGCGAGATTATTCGAAAGTCAATTTTTGAAAAGGCAAATACCTCCCGATCTGTAGGAATATGAGAGACAATACTTATGTCACTTTGAGGGAACGTATAAGTCAACTTCATGTCAGAGTCATGTCAATGTATGTCCAAGGGTTTAGAGGATAAACACATTTTAATTTTTCGAGATTATTCCAAAGTCAATTTTTGAAAAGGCAAATATCTCCCGATCTGTAGGAATCTGAGAGACAAAACTTATGTCACTTTGAGGTAACGTATATGTCAACTTAATGTCAGAGTCACGTCAAGGTATGTCCAAGGGTTTGGAGAATAGAGACATTTTAATTTTTCGAAATTATTCGAAAGTCAATTTTATAAAAGGCAAATATCTCCCGATCTGTAGGAATCTGAGAGACAAAACTTAAGTCACTTTGAGGGAACCTATATGTCAACTTCATGTCAGAGTCACTTCAATGTATGTCCAAGGGGTTTTAGGATAGACATATTTTAATTTTTCGAGATGATTTGATAGTCAATTTTTGAAGAGGCAAATATCTCCCGATCTGTAGGAAACTGAGAGACGAACAATATGTTACTTTCGGGGAACGTATATGTCAACTTCATGTCAGATTCACGTCAATGTGTGTCCAAGTGTTTGGAGGACAGAGGCATTTTAATTTTGCGAGATTATTCGAAAGTCAATTTTTGAAAAGGCAAATATCTCCCGATCTGTAGGAATCTGAGAGACAAAACTTATGTCACATTGAGGGAACGTATATGTCAACTTCATGTCAGAGTCACGTCAATGTATGTCCAAGGGTTTGGAGGATAATCACATTTTAATTATTCGAGATTATAGAAAGTCAATTTTTGAAAAGGCAAATATCTCCCGATCTGAATTAATCTGAGAGACAAAACTTATGTCACTTTGAGGGAACGTATATGTCAACTTCATGTCAGACTCACGTCAATGTATGTCCAAGAGTTTGGAGGATAGAGACATTTTAATTTTTCGAGATTATTCGAAAGTCAATTTTTGAAAAGGCAAATATCTCCCGATCTGTTGGAATCTGAGAGACAAAACTTATGTCACTTTGAGCTAACGTACATGTCAACTTCATTTCAGAGTCACGTCAATGTATGTCCAAGGGTTTGAAGGACAGAGGCATTTAAATTTTTCGAGAATATTCGAAAGTCAATTTTTGAAAAGGCAAATATCTCCCGATCTGTAGGAATCTGAGAGACACCACTTATGTCACTTTGAGGCAATGTATATGTCAACTTCATGTCAGAGTCACGTCAATGTATGTCCAAGGGTTTGGATGATAGAGAAATTTAAATTTTTCGAGTTTATTCGAAAGTCAATTTCTGAAAAGGCAAATATCTCCCGATCTGTAGGAACCTGAGAGACGAAACTTATGTCACGTTGAGGGAACGTATATGTCAACTTCATGTCAGAGTCACGTCAATGTATGTCCAAGGGTTTGGAGGATAGAGAGATTTTAATTTTTCGAGATTATTCGAAAGTCAATTTTTGAAAAGGCAAATATCTCCCGATCTGTTGGAATCTGAGAAACAAAACTTATGTCACTTTGAGGTAACGTATATGTCAACTTCATGTCAGATTCACGTCAATGTATGTCCAAGAGTTTGGAAGATAGAGACATTTTAATTTTTCGAGATTATTCGAAAGTCAATTTTTGAAAAGGCAAATATCTCCCGATCTGTAGGTATCTGAGAGACAAAACTTATGTCACTTTGAGGGAACGTATATGTCAACTTCATGTCAGATTCACGTCAACGTATGTCCAAGGGTTTGGAGGATAGAGGCATTTTAATTTTACGAGATTATTCGAAAGTCAATTTCTGAAAAGGCAAATATCTCCCGATCTGTAGGAATCTGAGAGACAAAACTTATGTCACTTTGAGGGAACGTATATGTCAACTACATGTCAGAGTCATGTCAATGTATATAAAGGAGTTTAGAGGATAAACACATTTTAATTTTTCGAGATTATTCCAAAGTCAATTTTTGAAAAGGCAAATATATCCCGATCTGTAGGAATCTGAGAGACAGCAATTATGTCACTTTGAGGGAACGTATATGTCAACTTCATGTCAGAGTCACGTCAATGTATGTCCAAGAGTTTGGAGGATAGAGACATTTTAATTTTTCGAGATTATTCGAAAGTCAATTTTTGAAAAGGCAAATATCTCCCGATCTGTTGGAATCTGAGAGACAAAACTTATGTCACTTTGAGGTAACGTATATGTCAACTTCATGTCAGACTCACGTCAATGTATGTCCAAGAGTTTGGAGGATAGAGACATTTTAATTTTTCGAGATTATTCGAAAGTCAATTTTTGAAAAGGCAAATATCTCCCGATCTGTTGGAATCTGAGAGACAAAACTTATGTCACTTTGAGGTAACGTATATGTCAACTTCATGTCAGATTCACGTCAATGTATGTCCAAGAGTTTGGAGGATAGAGACATTTTAATTTTTCGAGATTATTCGAAAATCAATTATTGAAAAGGCAAATATCTCCGATCTGTAGGTATCTGAGAGACGAAACTTGTGTCACTTTGAGGGAACGTATATGTCAACTTCATGTAAGATTCACGTCAACGTATGTCCAAGGGTTTGGAGGATAGAGGCATTTTAATTTTACGAGATTATTCGAAAGTCAATTTTTGAAAAGGCAAATATATCCCGATCTGTAGGAATCTGAGAGACAAAACTTATGTTACTTTGAGGGAACGTATATGTCAACTACATGTCAGAGTCATGTCAATGTATGTCCAGGAGTTTAGAGGATAAACACATTTTAATTTTTCGAGATTAATCCAAAGTGAATTTTTGAAAAGGCAAATATATCCCGATCTGTAGGAATCTGAGAGACGAAACTTATGTCACTTTGAGGGAACGTATATGTCAACTTCATGTCAGAGTCACGTCAATGTATGTCCAAGGGGTTGGAGGATAGAAATATTTTAATTTTTCGAGATTATTTGATAGTCAATTTTTGAAAAGGCAAATATCTCCCGATCTATAGGAAACTGAGAGACAAACAATATGTTACTTTGGGGGAACGTATATGTCAACTTCATGTCAGATTCACGTCAATGTGTGTCCAAGTGTTTGGAGGACAGAGGCATTTTAATTTTGCGAGATTATTCGAAAGTCAATTTTTGTAAAGGCAAATATCTCCCGATCTGTACTAATCTGAGAGACAAAACTTATGTCACTTTGAGGGAACGTATATGTCAACTTCATGTCAGATTCACGTCAACGTATGTCCAAGGGTTTGGAGGATAGAGGCATTTTAATTTTACGAGATTATTCGAAAGTCAATTTCTGAAAAGGCAAATATCTCCCGATCTGTAGGAATCTGAGAGACAAAACTTATGTCACTTTGAGGGAACGTATATGTCAACTACATGTCAGAGTCATGTCAATGTATGTCCAGGAGTTTAGAGGATAAACACATTTTAATTTTTCGAGATTATTCCAAAGTGAATTTTTGAAAAAGGAAATATATCCCGATCTGTAGGAATCTGAGAGACAACACTTATGTCACTTTGAGGGAACGTCTATGTCAACTTCATGTCAGAGTCACGTCAATGTATGTCCAAGAGTTTGGAGGATAGAGACATTTTAATTTTTCGAGATTATTCGAAAGTCAATTTTTGAAAAGGCAAATATCTCCCGATCTGTTGGAATCTGAGAGACAAAACTTATGTCACTTTGAGGTAACGTACATGTCAACTTCGTGTCAGAGTCACGTCAATATATGTCCAAGGGTTTGAAGGACAGAGGCATTTTAATTTTTCGAGATTATTCGAAAGTCAATTTTTGAAAAGGCAAATATCTCCCGATCTGTAGGAATCTGAGAGTCACCACTTATGTCACTTTGAGGGACTGTATATGTCAACTTCATGTCAGAGTCACGTCAGTGTATGTCCAAGGGTTTGGAGGATAGAGAGATTTTAATTTTTCGGGATTATTCGAAAGCCAATTTCTGAAAAGGCAAATATCTCCCGATCTGTAGGAACCTGAGAGACGAAACTTATGTCACTTTGAGGGAACGTATATGTCAACTTCATGTCAGAGTCACGTCAATGTATGTGCAAGGGTTTCGAGGATAGAGACATTTTGATTTTTCGATATTATTCGAAAGAAAATTTTAAAAAGGCAAATATCTCCCGGTCTGTAGGAATCTGAGAGACAAAACTTATGTCACTTTGAGATAACGTATATGTCAACTTCATGTCAGAGTCACGTCAATGTATGTCCAAGGGTTTGTAGGATAGAGACATTTAATTTTTTCGAAATTATTCGAAAGTCAATTTTTGAAAAGGCAAATATCTCCCGATCCGTTTTAATCTGAGAGACAAACCTTATGTCACTTTGAGGTAACGTATATGTCAACTTCATGTCAGAGTCATTTCAATGTATGTCCAAGGGTTTCGAGGATAGAGACATTTTAATTTTTCGAGATTATTCGAAAGTCAATTTCTGAAAAGGCAAATATCTCCCGATCTGTAGGAATCTGAGAGACAAAACTTATGTCACTTTGAGGTAACGTATATGTCAACTTCATGTCAGAGTCACGTCAATGTATGTCCAAGGGTTTGGAGGATAGAGACATTTTAATTTTTCGAAATTATTCGAAAGTCAATTTTTTAAAAGGCAAATATCTCCCGATCTGTAGGAATCTGAGAGACAAAACTTATGTCACTTTGAGGTAACGTATATGTCAACTTCATGTCAGACTCACGTCAATGTATGTCCAAGAGTTTGGAGGATAGAGACATTTTAATTTTTCGAGATTATTCGAAAGTCAATTTTTGAAAAGGCAAATATCTCCCGATCTGTTGGAATCTGAGAGACAAAACTTATGTCACTTTGAGGTAACGTATATGTCAACTTCATGTCAGATTCACGTCAATGTATGTCCAAGAGTTTGGAGGATAGAGACATTATAATTTTTCGAGATTATTCGAAAGTCAATTTTTGAAAAGGCAAATATCTCCGATCTGTAGGTATCTGAGAGACAAAACTTATGTCACTTTGAGGGAACGTATATGTCAACTTCATGTAAGATTCACGTCAACGTATGTCCAAGGGTTTGGAGGATAGAGGCATTTTAATTTTACGAGATTATTCGAAAGTCAATTTCTGAAAAGGCAAATATCTCCCGATCTGTAGGAACCTGAGAGACAAAACTTATGTCACTTTGAGGGAACGTATATGTCAACTACATGTCAGAGTCATGTCAATGTATGTCCAGGAGTTTAGAGGATAAACACATTTTAATTTTTCGAGATTAATCCAAAGTGAATTTTTGAAAAGGCAAATATATCCCGATCTGTAGGAATCTGAGAGACGAAACTTATGTCACTTTGAGGGAACGTATATGTCAACTTCATGTCACAGTCATGTCAATGTATGTCCAAGGGTTTCGAGGATAGAGACATTTTAATTTTTCGAGATTATTCGAAAGTCAATTTCTGAAAAGGCAAATATCTCCCGATCTGTAGGAATCTGAGAGACAAAACTTATGTCACTTTGAGGGAACGTATATGTCAACTTCATGTCAGAGTCACGTCAAAATATGTCCAAGAGTTTGGAGGATAGAGACATTTTAATTTTTCGAGATTATTCGAAAGTCAATTTTTGAAAAGGCAAATATCTCCCGATCTGTAGGAATAGGAGAGACAAAACTTATGTCACTTTGAGGGAACGTATATGTCAACTTCATGTCAGAGTCACGTCAATGTATGTCCAAGGGGTTGGAGGATAGAAATATTTTAATTTTTCGAGATTATTTGATAGTCAATTTTTGAAAAGGCAAATATCTCCCGATCTATAGGAAACTGAGAGACAAACAATATGTTACTTTGGGGGAACGTATATGTCAACTTCATGTCAGATTCACGTCAATGTGTGTCCAAGTGTTTGGAGGACAGAGGCATTTTAATTTTGCGAGATTATTCGAAAGTCAATTTTTGTAAAGGCAAATATCTCCCGATCTGTACTAATCTGAGAGACAAAACTTATGTCACTTTGAGGGAACGTATATGTCAACTTCATGTCAGATTCACGTCAACGTATGTCCAAGGGTTTGGAGGATAGAGGCATTTTAATTTTACGAGATTATTCGAAAGTCAATTTCTGAAAAGGCAAATATCTCCCGATCTGTAGGAATCTGAGAGACAAAACTTATGTCACTTTGAGGGAACGTATATGTCAACTACATGTCAGAGTCATGTCAATGTATGTCCAGGAGTTTAGAGGATAAACACATTTTAATTTTTCGAGATTATTCCAAAGTGAATTTTTGAAAAAGCAAATATATCCCGATCTGTAGGAATCTGAGAGACAACACTTATGTCACTTTGAGGGAACGTCTATGTCAACTTCATGTCAGAGTCACGTCAATGTATGTCCAAGAGTTTGGAGGATAGAGACATTTTAATTTTTCGAGATTATTCGAAAGTCAATTTCTGAAAAGGCAAATATCTCCCGATCTGTAGGAATCTGAGAGGCAAAACTTATGTCACTTTGAGGGAACGTATATGTCAACTTCATGTCAGAGTCACGTCAATATATGTCCAAGAGTTTGGAGGATAGAGACATTTTAATTTTTCGAGATTATTCGAAAGTCAATTTTTGAAAAGGAAAATATCTCCCGATCTGTAGGAATCTGAGAGACAAAACTTATGTCACTTTGAGGAAACGTATATGTCAACTTCATGTCAGAGTCACGTCAATGTATGTCCAAGGGGTTGGAGGATAGTAATATTTTAATTTTTCGAGATTATTTGATAGTCAATTTTTGAAAAGGCAAATATCTCCCGATCTGTAGGAAACTGAGAGACAAACAATATGTTACTTTGGGGGAACGTATATGTCAACTTCATGTCAGATTCACGTCAATGTGTGTCCAAGTGTTTGGAGGACAGAGGCATTTTAATTTTGCGAGATTATTCGAAAGTCAATTTTTGAAAAGGCAAATATCTCCCGATCTGTACTAACCTGAGAGACAATACTTATGTCACTTTGAGGGAACGTATATGTCAACTTCATGTCAGATTCACGTCAAAGTATGTCCAAGGGTTTGGAGGATAGAGGCATTTTAATTTTACGAGATTATTCGAAAGTCAATTTCTGAAAAGGCAAATATCTCCCGATCTCTAGGAATCTGAGAGACAAAACTTATGTCACTTTGAGGGAACGTATATGTCAACTACATGTCAGAGGCATGTCAATGTATGTCCAGGAGTTTAGAGGATAAACACATTTTAATTTTTCGAGATTATTCCAAAGTGAATTTTTGAAAAAGCAAATATATCCCGATCTGTAGGAATCTGAGAGACAACACTTATGTCACTTTGAGGGAACGTCTATGTCAACTTCATGTCAGAGTCACGTCAATGTATGTCCAAGAGTTTGGAGGATAGAGACATTTTAATTTTTCGAGATTATTCGAAAGTCAATTTTTGAAAAGGCAAATATCTCCCGATCTGTAGGAATCTGAGAGTCACCACTTATGTCACTTTGAGGGACAGTATATGTCAACTTCATGTCAGAGTCACGTCAGTGTATGTCCAAGGGTTTGGAGGATAGAGAGATTTTAATTTTTCGGGATTATTCGAAAGTCAATTTCTGAAAAGGCAAATATCTCCCGATCTGTAGGAACCTGAGAGACGAAACTTATGACACTTTGAGGGAACGTATATGTCAACTTCATGTCAGAGTCACGTCAATGTATGTCCAAGGGTTTGGAGGATAGAGAGATTTAAATTTTTCGAGATTATTCGAAAGTCAATTTCTGAAAAGGCAAATATCTCCCGATCTGTTGGAACCTGAGAGACGAAACTTATGTCACTTTGAGGGAACGTATATGTCAACTTCATGTTAGAGTCACGTCAATGTATGTCCAAGGGTTTGGAGGATAGAGAGATTTTAATTTTTCGAGATTATTCGAAAGTCAATTTTTGAAAAGGCAAATATCTCCCGATCTGTAGGAATCTGAGAGACAAACCTTATGTCACTTTGAGGTAACGAATATGTCAACTTCATGTCAGAGTCATTTCAATGTATGTCCAAGGGTTTCGATGATAGAGACTTTTTAATTTTTCGAGATTATTCGAATGTCAATTTCTGAAAAGGCAAATATCTCCCGATCTGTAGGAATCTGAGAGACAAAACTTATGTCACTTTGAGGTAACGTATATGTCAACTTCATGTCACAGTCACGTCAATGTATGTCCAAGGGTTTGGAGGATAGAGACATTTTAATTTTTCGAAATTATTCGAAAGTCAATTTTTTAAAAGGCAAATATCTCCCAATCTGTAGGAATCTGAGAGACAAAACTTATGCCAATTTGAGGGAACGTATATGTCAACTTCATGTCACAGTCACGTCAATGTATGTCAAAGGGTTTGGAGGACAGAGGCATTTTAATTTTGCGAGATTATTCGAAAGTCAATTTTTGAAAAGGCAAATATCTCCCGATCTGTAGGAATCTGAGAGACAACACTTATGTCACTTTGAGGGAACGTATATGTCAACTTCATGTCAGAGTCACGTAAATGTATGTCCAAAGGTTTGGAGGATAGAGATATTTTAATTTTTTGAGATTATTCGAAAGTCAATTTTTGAAAAGGCAAATATCTCCGATCTGTAGGTATCTGAGAAACAAAACTTCTGTCACTTTGAGGGAACGTATATGTCAACTTCATGTCAGAGTCACGTCAATATATGTCCAAGAGTTTGGAGGATAGAGACATTTTAATTTTTCGAGATTATTCGAAAGTCAATTTTTGAAAAGGCAAATATCTCCCGATCTGTAGGAATCTGAGAGACAAAACTTATGTCACTTTGAGGGAACGTATATGTCAACTTCATGTCAGAGTCACGTCAATGTATGTCCAAGGGGTTGGAGGATAGAAATATTTTAATTTTTCGAGATTATTTGATAGTCAATTTTTGAAAAGGCAAATATCTCCCGATCTGTAGGAAACTGAGAGACAAACAATATGTTACTTTGGGGGAACGTATATGTCAACTTCATGTCAGATTCACGTCAATGTGTGTCCAAGTGTTTGGAGGACAGAGGCATTTTAATTTTGCGAGATTATTCGAAAGTCAATTTTTGAAAAGGCAAATATCTCCCGATCTGTACTAATCTGAGAGACAATACTTATGTCACTTTGAGGGAACGTATATGTCAACTTCATGGCAGATTCACGTCAACGTATGTCCAAGGGTTTGGAGGATAGAGGCATTTTAATTTTACGAGATTATTCGAAAGTCAATTTCTGAAAAGGCAAATATCTCCCGATCTGTAGGAATCTGAGAGACAAAACTTATGTCACTTTGAGGGAACGTATATGTCAACTACATGTCAGAGTCATGTCAATGTATGTCCAGGAGTTTAGAGGATAAACACATTTTAATTTTTCGAGATTATTCCAAAGTGAATTTTTGAAAAGGCAAATATATCCCGATCTGTAGGAATCGGAGAGACAACACTTATGTCACTTTGAGGGAACGTCTATGTCAAGTTCATGTCAGAGTCACGTCAATGTATGTCCAAGAGTTTGGAGGATAGAGACATTTTAATTTTTCGAGATTATTCGAAAGTCAATTTTTGAAAAGGCAAATAACTCCCGATCTGTTGGAATCTGAGAGACAAAAGTTATGTCACTTTGAGGTAACGTACATGTCAACTTCATGTCAGAGTCACGTTAATGTATGTCCAAGGGTTTGAAGGACAGAGGCATTTTAATTTTTCGAGATTATTCGAAAGTCAATTTTTGAAAAGGCAAATATCTCCCGATCTGTAGGAATCTGAGAGTCACCACTTATGTCACTTTGAGGGACAGTATATGTCAACTTCATGTCAGAGTCACGTCAGTGTATGTCCAAGGGTTTGGAGGATAGAGAGATTTTAATTTTTCGGGATTATTCGAAAGTCAATTTTTGAAAAGGCAAATATCTCCCGATCTGTAGGAACCTGAGAGACGAAACTTATGACACTTTGAGGGAACGTATATGTCAACTTCATGTCAGAGTCACGTCAATGTATGTCCAAGGGTTTGGAGGATAGAGAGATTTAAATTTTTCGAGATTATTCGAAAGTCAATTTCTGAAAAGGCAAATATCTCCCGATCTGTTGGAACCTAAGAGACGAAACTTATGTCACTTTGAGGGAACGTATATGTCAACTTCATGTCAGAGTCACGTCAATGTATGTCCAAGGGTTTGGAGGATAGAGAGATTTTAATTTTTCGAGATTATTCGAAAGTCAATTTTTGAAAAGGCAAATATCTCCCGATCTGTAGGAATCTGAGAGACAAACCTTATGTCACTTTGAGGTAACGAATATGTCAACTTCATGTCAGAGTCATTTCAGTGTATGTCCAAGGGTTTCGAGGATAGAGACATTTTAATTTTTCGAGAATATTCGAATGTCAATTTCTGAAAAGGCAAATATCTCCCGATCTGTAGGAATCTGAGAGACAAAACTTATGTCACTTTGAGGTAACGTATATATCAACTTCATGTCACAGTCACGTCAATGTATGTCCAAGGGTTTGGAGGATAGAGACATTTTAATTTTTCGAAATTATTCGAAAGTCAATTTTTTAAAAGGCAAATATCTCCCAATCTGTAGGAATCTGAGAGACAAAACTTATGCCAATTTGAGGGAACGTATATGTCAACTTCATGTCACAGTCACGTCAATGTATGTCAAAGGGTTTGGAGGACAGAGGCATTTTAATTTTGCGAGATTATTCGAAAGTCAATTTTTGAAAAGGCAAATATCTCCCGATCTGTAGTAATCTACGTGACAACACTTATGTCACTTTGAGGGAACGTATATGTCAACTTCATGTCAGAGTCACGTAAATGTATGTCCAAAGGTTTGGAGGATAGAGATATTTTAATTTTTCGAGATTATTCGAAAGTCAATTTTTGAAAATTCAAATATCTCCCGATCTGTAGGAATCTGAGAGACAAAACTTATGTCACTTTGAGGGAACGTATATGTCAACTTCATGTCAAAGTCACGTCAATGTATGTCCAAGAGTTTGGAGGATAGAGACATTTAAATTTTTGGAGATTATTCGAAAGTCAATTTTTGAAAAGGCAAATATCACCCGATCTGTAGGAATCTGAGAGACAAAACCTATGTCACTTTGAGGGAACGTATATGTCAACTTAATGTCAGAGTCACGTCAATGTATGTAAAAGGGGTTGGAGGATAGAAATATTTTAATTTTTCGAGATTATTTGATAGTCAATTTTTGAAAAGGCAAATATCTCCCGATCTGTAGGAAACTGAGAGACAAACAATATGTTACTTTGGGGGAACGTATATGTCAACTTCATGTCAGATTCACGTCAAGGTGTGTCCAAGTGTTTGGAGGACAGAGGCATTTTAATTTTGCGAGATTATTCGAAAGTCAATTTTTGAAAAGTCAAATATCTCCCGATCTGTACTAATCTGAGAGACAATACTTATGTCACTTTGAGGGAACGTATATGTAAACTTCATGTCAGAGTCACGTCAATGTATGTCCAAGGGTTTGGAGGATAGAGGCATTTTAATTTTTCGAGATTATTCGAAAGTCAATTTCTGAAAAGGCAAATATCTCCCGATCTGTAGGAACCTGAGAGACGAAACTTATGACACTTTGAGGGAACGTATATGTCAACTTCATGTCAGAGTCACGTCAATGTATGTCCAAGGGTTTGGAGGATAGAGAGATTTAAATTTTTCGAGATTATTCGAAAGTCAATTTCTGAAAAGGCAAATATCTCCCGATCTGTTGGAACCTGAGAGACGAAACTTATGTCACTTTGAGGGAACGTATATGTCAACATCATGTCAGAGTCACGTCAATGTATGTCCAAGGGTTTGGAGGATAGAGAGATTTTAATTTTTCGAGATTATTCGAAAGTCAATTTTTGAAAAGGCAAATATCTCCCGATCTGTAGGAATCTGAGAGACAAACCTTATGTCACTTTGAGGTAACGAATATGTCAACTTCATGTCAGAGTCATTTCAATGTATGTCCAAGGGTTTCGAGGATAGAGACATTTTAATTTTTCGAGAATATTCGAATGTCAATTTCTGAAAAGGCAAATATCTCCCGATCTGTACTAATCTGAGAGACAATACTTATGTCACTTTGAGTTAACGTATATGTCAACTTCATGTCAGAGTCACGTCAATGTATGTCCAAGGGTTTGGAGGATAGAGACATTTTAATTTTTCGAAATTATTCGAAAGTCAATTTTTAAAAGGCAAATATCTCCCGATCTGTAGGAATCTGAGAGACAAAACTTATGTCACTTTGAGGTAACGTATATGTCAACTTCATGTCAGACTCACGTCAATGTATGTCCAAGAGTTTGGAGGATAGAGACATTTTAATTTTTCGAGATTATTCGAAAGTCTTTTTTTGAAAAGGCAAATATCTCCCGATCTGTTGGAATCTGAGAGACAAAACTTATGTCACTTTGAGGTAACGTATATGTCAACTTCATGTCAGATTCACGTCAAGGTATGTCCAAGAGTTTGGAGGATAGAGACATTATAATTTTTCGAGATTATTCGAAAGTCAATTTTTGAAAAGGCAAATATCTCCGATCTGTAGGTATCTGAGAGACAAAACTTATGTCACTTTGAGGGAACGTATATGTCAACTTCATGTAAGATTCACGTCAACGTATGTCCAAGGGTTTGGAGGATAGAGGCATTTTAATTTTACGAGATTATTCGAAAGTCAATTTCTGAAAAGGCAAATATCTCCCGATCTGTAGGAATCTGAGAGACAAAACTTATGTCACTTTGAGGGAACGTATATGTCAACTACATGTCAGAGTCATGTCAATGTATGTCCAGGAGTTTAGAGGATAAACACATTTTAATTTTTCGAGATTAATCCAATGTGAATTTTTGAAAAGGCAAATATATCCCGATCTGTAGGAATCTGAGAGACGAAACTTATGTCACTTTGAGGGAACGTATATGTCAACTTCATGTCAAAGTCATGTCAATGTATGTCCAAGGGTTTCGAGGATAGAGACATTTTAATTTTTCGAGATTATTCGAAAGTCAATTTCTGAAAAGGCAAATATCTCCCGATCTGTAGGAATCTGAGAGGCAAAACTTATGTCACTTTGAGGGAACGTATATGTCAACTTCATGTCAGAGTCACGTCAATATATGTCCAAGAGTTTGGAGGATAGAGACATTTTAATTTTTCGAGATTATTCGAAAGTCAATTTTTGAAAAGGAAAATATCTCCCGATCTGTAGGAATCTGAGAGACAAAACTTATGTCACTTTGAGGAAACGTATATGTCAACTTCATGTCAGAGTCACGTCAATGTATGTCCAAGGGGTTGGAGGATAGTAATATTTTAATTTTTCGAGATTATTTGATAGTCAATTTTTGAAAAGGCAAATATCTCCCGATCTGTATGAAACTGAGAGACAAACAATATGTTACTTTGGGGGAACGTATATGTCAACTTCATGTCAGATTCACGTCAATGTGTGTCCAAGTGTTTGGAGGACAGAGGCATTTTAATTTTGCGAGATTATTCGAAAGTCAATTTTTGAAAAGGCAAATATCTCCCGATCTGTACTAACCTGAGAGACAATACTTATGTCACTTTGAGGGAACGTATATGTCAACTTCATGTCAGATTCACGTCAAAGTATGTCCAAGGGTTTGGAGGATAGAGGCATTTTAATTTTACGAGATTATTCGAAAGTCAATTTCTGAAAAGGCAAATATCTCCCGATCTCTAGGAATCTGAGAGACAAAACTTATGTCACTTTGAGGGAACGTATATGTCAACTACATGTCAGAGGCATGTCAATGTATGTCCAGGAGTTTAGAGGATAAACACATTTTAATTTTTCGAGATTATTCCAAAGTGAATTTTTGAAAAAGCAAATATATCCCGATCTGTAGGAATCTGAGAGACAACACTTATGTCACTTTGAGGGAACGTCTATGTCAACTTCATGTCAGAGTCACGTCAATGTATGTCCAAGAGTTTGGAGGATAGAGACATTTTAATTTTTCGAGATTATTCGAAAGTCAATTTTTGAAAAGGCAAATATCTCCCGATCTGTAGGAATCTGAGAGTCACCACTTATGTCACTTTGAGGGACAGTATATGTCAACTTCATGTCAGAGTCACGTCAGTGTATGTCCAAGGGTTTGGAGGATAGAGAGATTTTAATTTTTCGGGATTATTCGAAAGTCAATTTCTGAAAAGGCAAATATCTCCCGATCTGTAGGAACCTGAGAGACGAAACTTATGACACTTTGAGGGAACGTATATGTCAACTTCATGTCAGAGTCACGTCAATGTATGTCCAAGGGTTTGGAGGATAGAGAGATTTAAATTTTTCGAGATTATTCGAAAGTCAATTTCTGAAAAGGCAAATATCTCCCGATCTGTTGGAACCTGAGAGACGAAACTTATGTCACTTTGAGGGAACGTATATGTCAACTTCATGTCAGAGTCACGTCAATGTATGTACAAGGGTTTGGAGGATAGAGAGATTTTAATTTTTCGAGATTATTCGAAAGTCAATTTTTGAAAAGGCAAATATCTCCCGATCTGTAGGAATCTGAGAGACAAACCTTATGTCACTTTGAGGTAACGAATATGTCAACTTCATGTCAGAGTCATTTCAATGTATGTCCAAGGGTTTCGAGGATAGAGACATTTTAATTTTTCGAGATTATTCGAATGTCAATTTCTGAAAAGGCAAATATCTCCCGATCTGTAGGAATCTGAGAGACAAAACTTATGTCACTTTGAGGTAACGTATATGTCAACTTCATGTCACAGTCACGTCAATGTATGTCCAAGGGTTTGGAGGATAGAGACATTTTAATTTTTCGAAATTATTCGAAAGTCAATTTTTTAAAAGGCAAATATCTCCCAATCTGTAGGAATCTGAGAGACAAAACTTATGCCAATTTGAGGGAACGTATATGTCAACTTCATGTCACAGTCACGTCAATGTATGTCAAAGGGTTTGGAGGACAGAGGCATTTTAATTTTGCGAGATTATTCGAAAGTCAATTTTTGAAAAGGCAAATATCTCCCGATCTGTAGGAATCTGAGAGACAACACTTATGTCACTTTGAGGGAACGTATATGTCAACTTCATGTCAGAGTCACGTAAATGTATGTCCAAAGGTTTGGAGGATAGAGATATTTTAATTTTTTGAGATTATTCGAAAGTCAATTTTTGAAAAGGCAAATATCTCCGATCTGTAGGTATCTGAGAAACAAAACTTCTGTCACTTTGAGGGAACGTATATGTCAACTTCATGTCAGAGTCACGTCAATATATGTCCAAGAGTTTGGAGGATAGAGACATTTTAATTTTTCGAGATTATTCGAAAGTCAATTTTTGAAAAGGCAAATATCTCCCGATCTGTAGGAATCTGAGAGACAAAACTTATGTCACTTTGAGGGAACGTATATGTCAACTTCATGTCAGAGTCACGTCAATGTATGTCCAAGGGGTTGGAGGATAGAAATATTTTAATTTTTCGAGATTATTTGATAGTCAATTTTTGAAAAGGCAAATATCTCCCGATCTGTAAGAAACTGAGAGACAAACAATATGTTACTTTGGGGGAACGTATATGTCAACTTCATGTCAGATTCACGTCAATGTGTGTCCAAGTGTTTGGAGGACAGAGGCATTTTAATTTTGCGAGATTATTCGAAAGTCAATTTTTGAAAAGGCAAATATCTCCCGATCTGTACTAATCTGAGAGACAATACTTATGTCACTTTGAGGGAACGTATATGTCAACTTCATGTCAGATTCACGTCAACGTATGTCCAAGGGTTTGGAGGATAGAGGCATTTTAATTTTACGAGATTATTCGAAAGTCAATTTTTGAAAAGGCAAATATCTCCGATCTGTAGGTATCTGAGAAACAAAACTTCTGTCACTTTGAGGGAACGTATATGTCAACTTCATGTCAGAGTCATTTCAATGTATGTCCAAGGGTTTCGAGGATAGAGACATTTTAATTTTTCGAGATTATTCGAATGTCAATTTCTGAAAAGGCAAATATCTCCCGATCTGTAAGAATCTGAGAGACAAAACTTATGTCACTTTGAGGGAACGTATATGTCAACTACATGTCAGAGTCATGTCAATGTATGTCCAGGAGTTTAGAGGATAAACACATTTTAATTTTTCGAGATTATTCCAAAGTGAATTTTTGAAAAGGCAAATATATCCCGATCTGTAGGAATCGGAGAGACAACACTTATGTCACTTTGAGGGAACGTCTATGTCAACTTCATGTCAGAGTCACGTCAATGTATGTCCAAGAGTTTGGAGGATAGAGACATTTTAATTTTTCGAGATTATTCGAAAGTCAATTTTTGAAAAGGCAAATAACTCCCGATCTGTTGGAATCTGAGAGACAAAAGTTATGTCACTTTGAGGTAACGTACATGTCAACTTCATGTCAGAGTCACGTTAATGTATGTCCAAGGGTTTGAAGGACAGAGGCATTTTAATTTTTCGAGATTATTCGAAAGTCAATTTTTGAAAAGGCAAATATCTCCCGATCTGTAGGAATCTGAGAGTCACCACTTATGTCACTTTGAGGGACAGTATATGTCAACTTCATGTCAGAGTCACGTCAGTGTATGTCCAAGGGTTTGGAGGATAGAGAGATTTTAATTTTTCGGGATTATTCGAAAGTCAATTTCTGAAAAGGCAAATATCTCCCGATCTGTAGGAACCTGAGAGACGAAACTTATGACACTTTGAGGGAACGTATATGTCAACTTCATGTCAGAGTCACGTCAATGTATGTCCAAGGGTTTGGAGGATAGAGAGATTTAAATTTTTCGAGATTATTCGAAAGTCAATTTCTGAAAAGGCAAATATCTCCCGATCTGTTGGAACCTGAGAGACGAAACTTATGTCACTTTGAGGGAACGTATATGTCAACTTCATGTCAGAGTCACGTCAATGTATGTCCAAGGGTTTGGAGGATAGAGAGATTTTAATTTTTCGAGATTATTCGAAAGTCAATTTTTGAAAAGGCAAATATCTCCCGATCTGTAGGAATCTGAGAGACAAACCTTATGTCACTTTGAGGTAACGAATATGTCAACTTCATGTCAGAGTCATTTCAATGTATGTCCAAGGGTTTCGAGGATAGAGACATTTTAATTTTTCGAGAATATTCGAATGTCAATTTCTGAAAAGGCAAATATCTCCCGATCTGTAGGAATCTGAGAGACAAAACTTATGTCACTTTGAGGTAACGTATATGTCAACTTCATGTCACAGTCACGTCAATGTATGTCCAAGGGTTTGGAGGATAGAGACATTTTAATTTTTCGAAATTATTCGAAAGTCAATTTTTTAAAAGGCAAATATCTCCCAATCTGTAGGAATCTGAGAGACAAAACTTATGCCAATTTGAGGGAACGTATATGTCAACTTCATGTCACAGTCACGTCAATGTATGTCAAAGGGTTTGGAGGACAGAGGCATTTTAATTTTGCGAGATTATTCGAAAGTCAATTTTTGAAAAGGCAAATATCTCCCGATCTGTAGGAATCTACGTGACAACACTTATGTCACTTTGAGGGAACGTATATGTCAACTTCATGTCAGAGTCACGTAAATGTATGTCCAAAGGTTTGGAGGATAGAGATATTTTAATTTTTCGAGATTATTCGAAAGTCAATTTTTGAAAATTCAAATATCTCCCGATCTGTAGGAATCTGAGAGACAAAACTTATGTCACTTTGAGGGAACGTATATGTCAACTTCATGTCAAAGTCACGTCAATGTATGTCCAAGAGTTTGGAGGATAGAGACATTTTAATTTTTGGAGATTATTCGAAAGTCAATTATTGAAAAGGCAAATATCACCCGATCTGTAGGAATCTGAGAGACAAAACCTATGTCACTTTGAGGGAACGTATATGTCAACTTAATGTCAGAGTCACGTCAATGTATGTAAAAGGGGTTGGAGGATAGAAATATTTTAATTTTTCGAGATTATTTGATAGTCAATTTTTGAAAAGGCAAATATCTCCCGATCTGTAGGAAACTGAGAGACAAACAATATGTTACTTTGGGGGAACGTATATGTCAACTTCATGTCAGATTCACGTCAAGGTGTGTCCAAGTGTTTGGAGGACAGAGGCATTTTAATTTTGCGAGATTATTCGAAAGTCAATTTTTGAAAAGTCAAATATCTCCCGATCTGTACTAATCTGAGAGACAATACTTATGTCACTTTGAGGGAACGTATATGTAAACTTCATGTCAGAGTCACGTCAATGTATGTCCAAGGGTTTGGAGGATAGAGGCATTTTAATTTTTCGAGATTATTCGAAAGTCAATTTCTGAAAAGGCAAATATCTCCCGATCTGTGGGAATCTGAGAGACAAAACTTATGTCACTATGAGGGAACGTATATGTCAACTTCATGTCAGAGTCATGTCAATGTATGTCCAAGGGTTTAGAGGATAAACACATTTTAATTTTTCGAGATTATTCCAAAGTCAATTTTTGAAAAGGCAAATATCTCCCGTTCTGTTGGAATCTGAGAGACAAAACTTATGTCACTTTGAGGTAACGTATATGTCAACTTCATGTCAGAGGCACGTCAATGTATGTCCAAGGGTTTGGAGGATAGATATATTTTAATTTTTCTAGTTTATTCGAAAGTCAATTTTTGAAAAGGCAAATATCTCCCGATCTTTAGGAATCTGAGAACAAACCTGATGTCACTTTGAGGGAACGTATATGTCAACTTCTTGTCAGATTCACGTCAATGTATGTAAAAGGGTTTGGAGTATAGAGACATTTTAATTTTTTGAGATTATTCGAAAGTCAATTTTTCAAAAGGCAAATATCTCCCGATCTGTAGGAATCTGAGAGACAAAACTTATGTCACTTTGAGGGAACGTATATGTCAACATCATGTCAGAGTCACGTCAATGTATGTCCAAGGGTTTGGAGGATAAACACATTTTAATTTTTCGAGATTATAGAAAGTCAATTTTTGAAATGGCAAATATCTCCCGATCTGTAGGAATCTGAGAGACAAAACTTATGTCACTTTGAGGGAACGTATATGTCAACTTCATGTCAGACTCACGTCAATGTATGTCCAAGAGTTTGGAGGATAGATACATTTTAATTTTTCGAGATTATTCGAAAGTCAATTTTTGAAAAGGCAAATATCTCCCAATCTGTTGGAATCTGAGAGACAAAACTTATGTCACTTTGATGTAACGTATATGTCAACTTTATGTCAGATTCACGTCAATGTATGTCCAAGAGTTTGGAGGATAGAGACATTTTAATTTTTCGAGATTATTCGAAAGTCAATTTTTGAAAAGGCAAATATCTCCCGATCTGTAGGAATCTGAGAGACAAAACTTATGTCACTTTGAGGGAACGTATATGTCAACTACATGTCAGAGTCATTTCAATGTATGTCCAGGAGTTTAGAGGATAAACACATTTTAATTTTTCGAGATTATTCCAAAGTCAATTTTTGAAAAGGCAAATATATCCCGATCTGTAGGAATCTGAGAGACAACACTTATGTCACTTTGAGGGAACGTATATGTCAACTTCATGTCAGAGTCACGTCTATGTATGTCCAAGAGTTTGGAGGATAGAGACATTTTAATTTTTCGAGATTATTCGAAAGTCAATTTTTGAAAAGGCAAATATCTCCCGATCTGTTGGAATCTGAGAGACAAAACTTATGTCACTTTGAGGTAACGTATATGTCAACTTCATGTCAGACTCACGTCAATGTATGTCCAAGAGTTTGGAGGATAGAGACATCTTAATTTTTCGAGATTATTCGAAAGTCAATTTTTGAAAAGGCAAATATCTCCCGATCTGTAGGTATCTGAGAGACAAAACTTATGTCACTTTGAGGGAACGTATATATCAACTTCATGTCAGATTCACGTCAACGTATGTCCAAGGGTTTGGAGGATAGAGGCATTTTAATTTTACGAGATTATTCGAAAGTCAATTTCTGAAAAGGCAAATATCTCCCGATCTGTAGGAATCTGAGAGACAAAACTTATGTCACTTTGAGGGAACGTATATGTCAACTACATGTCAGAGTCATGTCAATGTATGTCCAGGAGGTTAGAGGATAAACACATTTTAATTTTTCGAGATTATTCCAAAGTCAATTTTTGAAAAGGCAAATATATCCCGATCTGTAGGATTCTGAGAGACAACACTTATATCACTTTGAGGGAACGTATATGTCAACTTCATGTCAGAGTCACGTCAATGTATGTCCAAGAGTTTGGAGGATAGAGACATTTTAATTTTTCGAGATTATTCGAAAGTCAATTTTTGAAAAGGCAAATATCTCCCGATCTGTTTTAATCTGAGAGACAAAACTTATGTCACTTTGAGGTAACGTACATGTCAACTTCATGTCAGAGTCACGTCAATGTATGTCCAAGGGTTTGAAGGACAGAGGCATTTTAATTTTTCGAGATTATTCGAAAGTCAATTTTTGAAAAGGCAAATATCTCCCGATCTGTAGGAATCTGAGAGTCAAAACTTATGTCACTTTGAGGGAACGTACATGTCAACTTCATGTCAGAGTCACGTTAATGTATGTCCAAGGGTTTGAAGGACAGAGGCATTTTAATTTTTCGAGATTATTCGAAAGTCAATTTTTGAAAAGGCAAATATCTCCCGATCTGTAGGAATCTGAGAGTCACCACTTATGTCACTTTGAGGGACAGTATATGTCAACTTCATGTCAGAGTCACGTCAGTGTATGTCCAAGGGTTTGGAGGATAGAGAGATTTTAATTTTTCGGGATTATTCGAAAGTCAATTTCTGAAAAGGCAAATATCTCCCGATCTGTAGGAACCTGAGAGACGAAACTTATGACACTTTGAGGGAACGTATATGTCAACTTCATGTCAGAGTCACGTCAATGTATGTCCAAGGGTTTGGAGGATAGAGAGATTTAAATTTTTCGAGATTATTCGAAAGTCAATTTCTGAAAAGGCAAATATCTCCCGATCTGTTGGAACCTGAGAGACGAAACTTATGTCACTTTGAGGGAACGTATATGTCAACTTCATGTCAGAGTCACGTCAATGTATGTCCAAGGGTTTGGAGGATAGAGAGATTTTAATTTTTCGAGATTATTCGAAAGTCAATTTTTGAAAAGGCAAATATCTCCCGATCTGTAGGAATCTGAGAGACAAACCTTATGTCACTTTGAGGTAACGAATATGTCAACTTCATGTCAGAGTCATTTCAATGTATGTCCAAGGGTTTCGAGGATAGAGACATTTTAATTTTTCGAGAATATTCGAATGTCAATTTCTGAAAAGGCAAATATCTCCCGATCTGTAGGAATCTGAGAGACAAAACTTATGTCACTTTGAGGTAACGTATATGTCAACTTCATGTCACAGTCACGTCAATGTATGTCCAAGGGTTTGGAGGATAGAGACATTTTAATTTTTCGAAATTATTCGAAAGTCAATTTTTTAAAAGGCAAATATCTCCCAATCTGTAGGAATCTGAGAGACAAAACTTATGCCAATTTGAGGGAACGTATATGTCAACTTCATGTCACAGTCACGTCAATGTATGTCAAAGGGTTTGGAGGACAGAGGCATTTTAATTTTGCGAGATTATTCGAAAGTCAATTTTTGAAAAGGCAAATATCTCCCGATCTGTAGGAATCTACGTGACAACACTTATGTCACTTTGAGGGAACGTATATGTCAACTTCATGTCAGAGTCACGTAAATGTATGTCCAAAGGTTTGGAGGATAGAGATATTTTAATTTTTCGAGATTATTCGAAAGTCAATTTTTGAAAATTCAAATATCTCCCGATCTGTAGGAATCTGAGAGACAAAACTTATGTCACTTTGAGGGAACGTATATGTCAACTTCATGTCAAAGTCACGTCAATGTATGTCCAAGAGTTTGGAGGATAGAGACATTTTAATTTTTGGAGATTATTCGAAAGTCAATTATTGAAAAGGCAAATATCACCCGATCTGTAGGAATCTGAGAGACAAAACCTATGTCACTTTGAGGGAACGTATATGTCAACTTAATGTCAGAGTCACGTCAATGTATGTAAAAGGGGTTGGAGGATAGAAATATTTTAATTTTTCGAGATTATTTGATAGTCAATTTTTGAAAAGGCAAATATCTCCCGATCTGTAGGAAACTGAGAGACAAACAATATGTTACTTTGGGGGAACGTATATGTCAACTTCATGTCAGATTCACGTCAAGGTGTGTCCAAGTGTTTGGAGGACAGAGGCATTTTAATTTTGCGAGATTATTCGAAAGTCAATTTTTGAAAAGTCAAATATCTCCCGATCTGTACTAATCTGAGAGACAATACTTATGTCACTTTGAGGGAACGTATATGTAAACTTCATGTCAGAGTCACGTCAATGTATGTCCAAGGGTTTGGAGGATAGAGGCATTTTAATTTTTCGAGATTATTCGAAAGTCAATTTCTGAAAAGGCAAATATCTCCCGATCTGTGGGAATCTGAGAGACAAAACTTATGTCACTATGAGGGAACGTATATGTCAACTTCATGTCAGAGTCATGTCAATGTATGTCCAAGGGTTTAGAGGATAAACACATTTTAATTTTTCGAGATTATTCCAAAGTCAATTTTTGAAAAGGCAAATATCTCCCGTTCTGTTGGAATCTGAGAGACAAAACTTATGTCACTTTGAGGTAACGTATATGTCAACTTCATGTCAGAGGCACGTCAATGTATGTCCAAGGGTTTGGAGGATAGATATATTTTAATTTTTCTAGTTTATTCGAAAGTCAATTTTTGAAAAGGCAAATATCTCCCGATCTTTAGGAATCTGAGAACAAACCTGATGTCACTTTGAGGGAACGTATATGTCAACTTCTTGTCAGATTCACGTCAATGTATGTAAAAGGGTTTGGAGTATAGAGACATTTTAATTTTTTGAGATTATTCGAAAGTCAATTTTTCAAAAGGCAAATATCTCCCGATCTGTAGGAATCTGAGAGACAAAACTTATGTCACTTTGAGGGAACGTATATGTCAACTTCATGTCAGAGTCACGTCAATGTATGTCCAAGGGTTTGGAGGATAAACACATTTTAATTTTTCGAGATTATAGAAAGTCAATTTTTGAAATGGCAAATATCTCCCGATCTGTAGGAATCTGAGAGACAAAACTTATGTCACTTTGAGGGAACGTATATGTCAACTTCATGTCAGACTCACGTCAATGTATGTCCAAGAGTTTGGAGGATAGATACATTTTAATTTTTCGAGATTATTCGAAAGTCAATTTTTGAAAAGGCAAATATCTCCCAATCTGTTGGAATCTGAGAGACAAAACTTATGTCACTTTGATGTAACGTATATGTCAACTTTATGTCAGATTCACGTCAATGTATGTCCAAGAGTTTGGAGGATAGAGACATTTTAATTTTTCGAGATTATTCGAAAGTCAATTTTTGAAAAGGCAAATATCTCCCGATCTGTAGGAATCTGAGAGACAAAACTTATGTCACTTTGAGGGAACGTATATGTCAACTACATGTCAGAGTCATTTCAATGTATGTCCAGGAGTTTAGAGGATAAACACATTTTAATTTTTCGAGATTATTCCAAAGTCAATTTTTGAAAAGGCAAATATATCCCGATCTGTAGGAATCTGAGAGACAACACTTATGTCACTTTGAGGGAACGTATATGTCAACTTCATGTCAGAGTCACGTCTATGTATGTCCAAGAGTTTGGAGGATAGAGACATTTTAATTTTTCGAGATTATTCGAAAGTCAATTTTTGAAAAGGCAAATATCTCCCGATCTGTTGGAATCTGAGAGACAAAACTTATGTCACTTTGAGGTAACGTATATGTCAACTTCATGTCAGACTCACGTCAATGTATGTCCAAGAGTTTGGAGGATAGAGACATCTTAATTTTTCGAGATTATTCGAAAGTCAATTTTTGAAAAGGCAAATATCTCCCGATCTGTAGGTATCTGAGAGACAAAACTTATGTCACTTTGAGGGAACGTATATATCAACTTCATGTCAGATTCACGTCAACGTATGTCCAAGGGTTTGGAGGATAGAGGCATTTTAATTTTACGAGATTATTCGAAAGTCAATTTCTGAAAAGGCAAATATCTCCCGATCTGTAGGAATCTGAGAGACAAAACTTATGTCACTTTGAGGGAACGTATATGTCAACTACATGTCAGAGTCATGTCAATGTATGTCCAGGAGGTTAGAGGATAAACACATTTTAATTTTTCGAGATTATTCCAAAGTCAATTTTTGAAAAGGCAAATATATCCCGATCTGTAGGATTCTGAGAGACAACACTTATATCACTTTGAGGGAACGTATATGTCAACTTCATGTCAGAGTCACGTCAATGTATGTCCAAGAGTTTGGAGGATAGAGACATTTTAATTTTTCGAGATTATTCGAAAGTCAATTTTTGAAAAGGCAAATATCTCCCGATCTGTTTTAATCTGAGAGACAAAACTTATGTCACTTTGAGGTAACGTACATGTCAACTTCATGTCAGAGTCACGTCAATGTATGTCCAAGGGTTTGAAGGACAGAGGCATTTTAATTTTTCGAGATTATTCGAAAGTCAATTTTTGAAAAGGCAAATATCTCCCGATCTGTAGGAATCTGAGAGTCAAAACTTATGTCACTTTGAGGGAACGTATATGTCAACTTCATGTCAGAGTCACGTCAATGTATGTCCAAGGGTTAGGAGGATAGAGAGATTTTAATTTTTCGAGATTATTCGAAAGTCAATTTTTGTAAAGGCAAATATCTCGCGATCTGTAGGAACCTGAGAGACAAACCTTATGTCACTTTGAGGTAACGTGTATGTCAACTTCATGTCAGAGTCATGTCAATGTATGTCCAAGGGTTTCGAGGATAGAGACATTTTAATTTTTCGAGATTATTCGAAAGTCAATTTCTGAGAAGGCAAATATCTCCCGATCTGTAGGAATCTGAGAGACAAATCTTATGTCACTTTGAGGTAACGTATATGTCAACTTCATGTCAGAATCACGTCAATGTATGTCCAAGGGTTTGGAGGATAGAGACATTTTAATTTTTCGAAATTATTCGAAAGTCAATTTTTTAAAAGGCAAAATCTCCCGATCTGTATGAATCTGAGAGACAACACTTATGTCACTTTGAGGGAACGTATATGTCAACTTCATGTCAGAGTCACGTAAATGTATGTCCAAAGGTTTGGAGGATAGAGATATTTTAATTTTTCGAGATTATTCGAGAGTCAATTTTTGAAAAGGCAAATATCTCCCGATCTGTAGGAATGTGAGAGACAAAACTTATGTCACTTTGAGGGACTGTATATGTCAACTTCATGTCAGAATCACGTCAATGTATGTCCAAGGGTTTGGAGGATAGAGGCATTTTAATTTTTCGAGATTATTCGAAAGTCAATTTCTGAAAAGGCAAATATCTCCCGATCTGTATGAATCTGAGAACAAACCTGATGTCACTTTGAGGGAACGTATATGTCAACTTCTTCTCAGATTCACGTCAATGTATGTAAAAGGGTTTGGAGTATAGAGATATTTTAATTTTTTGAGATTATTCGAAAGTCAATTTTTGAAAATTCAAATATCTCCCGATCTGTAGGAATCTGAGAGACAAAACTTATGTCACTTTGAGGGAACGTATATGTCAACTTCATGTCAGAGTCACGTCAATGTATGTCCAAGGGTTTGGAGGATAGAGACATTTAAATTTTTCGAGATTATTCGAAAGTCAATTTTTAAAAGGCAAATATCTCCCGATCAGTAGGAATCTGAAAGACAAAGCTTATGTCACTTTGAGGGAACGTATATGTCAACTTCATGTCAGATTCACGTCAATGTGTGTCCAAGTGTTTGGAGGACAGAAGCATTTTAATTTTGCGAGATTATTCGAAAGTCAATTTCTGAAAAGGCAAATATCTCCCGATCTGTAGGAATCTGAGAGACAAAACTTATGTCACTTTGAGGGAACGTATATGTCAACTTCATGTCAGAGGCACGTCAATGTATGTCAAAGGGTTTGGAGGATAGATATATTTTAATTTTTCGAGATTATTCGAAAGTCAATTTCTGGAAAGGCAAATATCTCCCGATCTGTAGGAATCTGAGAGACAAAACTTATGTCACTTTGAGGGAACGTATATGTCAACTTCATGTCAGAGTCATGTCAATGTATGTCCAAGGGTTTAGAGGATAAACACATTTTAATTTTTCGAGATTATTCCAAAGTCAATTTTTGAAAAAGCAAATATCTCCCGATCTGTTGGAATTTGAGAGACAAAACTTATGTCACTTTGAGGTAACGTATATGTCAACTTCATGTCAGAGGCACGTAAATGTATGTCAAAGGGTTTGGAGGATAGATATATTTTAATTTTTCGAGTTTATTCGAAAGTCAATTTTTGAAAAGGCAAATATCTCCCGATCTGTAGGAATCTGAGAGACAAAACTTATGTCACTTTGAGGGAACGTATATGTCAACTACATGTCAGATTCATGTCAATGTATGTCCAGGAGTTTAGAGGATAAACACATTTTAATTTTTCGAGATTATTCGAAAGTCAATTTTTGAAAAGGCAAATATCTCCGATCTGTAGGTATCTTAGAGACAAAACTTATGTCACTTTGAGGGAACGTATATGTCAACTTCATGTCAGATTCACGTCAACGTATGTCCAAGGGTTTGGAGGATAGAGGCATTTTAATTTTACGAGATTATTCGAAAGTCAATTTCTGAAAAGGCAAATATCTCCCGATCTGTAGGAATCTGAGAGACAAAAGTTATGTCACTTTGAGGGAACGTATATGTCAACTACATGTCAGAGTCATGTCAATGTATGTCCAGGAGTTTAGAGGATAAACACATTTTAATTTTTCGAGATTATTCCAAAGTCAATTTTTGAAAAGGCAAATATATCCCGATCTGTATGAATCTGAGAGACAACACTTGTGTCACTTTGAGGGAACGTATATGTCAACTTCATGTCAGAGTCACGTCAAGGTATGTCCAAGAGTTTGGAGGATAGAGACATTTTAATTTTTCGAGATTATTCGAAAGTCAATATCTGAATAGGCAAATATCTCCCGATCTGTAGGAACCTGAGAGACGAAACTTATGTCACTTTGAGGGAACGTATATGTCAACTTCATGTCAGAGTCACGTCAATGTATGTCCAAGGGTTTGGAGGATAGAGAGATTTAAATTTTTCGAGATTATTCGAAAGTCAATTTCTGAAAAGGCAAATATCTCCCGATCTGTTGGAACCTGAGAGACGAAACTTATGTCACTTTGAGGGAACGTATATGTCAACTTCATGTCAGAGTCACGTCAATATATGTCCAAGGGTTTGGAGTATAGAGAGATTTTAATTTTTCGAGATTATTCGAAAGTCAATTTTTGAAAAGGCAAATATCTCCCGATCTGTAGGAATCTGAGAGACAAACCTTATGTCACTTTGAGGTAACGTATATGTCAACTTCATGTCAGAGTCATGTCAATGTATGTCCAAGGGTTTCGAGGATAGAGACATTTTAATTTTTCGAGATTATTCGAAAGTCAATTTCTGAAAAGGCAAATATCTCCCGATCTGTAGGAATCTGAGAGACAAAACTTATGTCACTTTGAGGTAACGTATATGTCAACTTCATGTCAGAGTCACGTCAATGTATGTCCAAGGGTTTGGAGGATAGAGACATTTTAATTTTTCGAAATTATTCGAAAGTCAATTTTTTAAAAGGCAAATATCTCTCGATCTGTAGGAATCTGAGAGACAAAACTGATGCCAATTTGAGGGAACGTATATGTCAACTTCATGTCACAGTCACGTCAATGTGTGTCCAAGGGTTTGGAGGAAAGAGGCATTTTAATTTTGCGAGATTATTCGAAAGTCAATTTTTGAAAAGGCAAATATCTCCCGATCTGTAGGAATCTGAGAGACAACACTTATGTCACTTTGAGGGAACGTATATGTCAACTTCATGTCAGAGTCACGTAAATGTATGTCCAAAGCTTTGGAGGATAGAGATATTTTAATTTTTCGAGATTATTCGAAAGTCAATTTTTGAAAATTCAAATATCTCCCGATCTGTAGGAATCTGAGGGACAAAACTTATGTCACTTTGAGGGAACGTATATGTCAACTTCATGTCAGAGTCACGTCAATGTATGTCCAAGAGTTTGGAGGATAGAGACATTTTAATTTTTCGAGATTATTCGAAAGTCAATTTTTGAAAAGGCAAATATCTCCCGATCTGTAGAAATCTGAGAGACAAAACTTATGTCACTTTGAGGGAACGTATATGTAAACTTCATGTCAGAGTCACGTCAATGTATGTCCAAGGGGTTGGAGGATAGAAATATTTTAATTTTTCGAGATTATTTGATAGTCAATTTTTGAAAAGGCAAATATCTCCCGATCTGTAGGAAACTGAGAGACAAACAATATGTTACTTTGGGGGAACGTATATGTCAACTTCATGTCAGATTCACGTCAATGTGTGTCCAAGTGTTTGGAGGACAGAGGCATTTTAATTTTGCGTGATTATTCGAAAGTCAATTTTTGAAAAGGCAAATATCTCCCGATCTGTACTAATCTGAGAGACAATACTTATGTCACTTTGAGGGAACGTATATGTAAACTTCATGTCAGAGTCACGTCAATGTATGTCCAAGGGTTTGGAGGATAGAGGCATTTAAATTTTTCGAGATTATTCGAAAGTCAATTTCTGAAAAGGCAAATATCTCCCGATCTGTAGGAATCTGAGAGACAAAACTTATGTCACTTTGAGGGAACGTATATGTCAACTTCATGTCAGAGTCATGTCAATGTATGTCCAAGGGTTTAGAGGATAAACACATTTTAATTTTTCGAGATTATTCCAAAGTCAATTTTTGAAAAGGCAAATATCTCCCGTTCTGTTGGAATCTGAGAGACAAAACTTATGTCACTTTGAGGTAACGTATATGTCAACTTCATGTCAGAGGCACGTCAATGTATGTCCAAGGGTTTGGATGATAGATATATTTTAATTTTTCTAGTTTATTCGAAAGTCAATTTTTGAAAAGGCAAATATCTCCCGATCTGTAGGAATCTGAGAACAAACCTGATGTCACTTTGAGGGAACGTATATGTCAACTTCTTGTCAGAGTCACGTCAATGTATGTCCAAGGGTTTGGAGGATAAACACATTTTAATTTTTCGAGATTATAGAGAGTCAATTTTTGAAAAGGCAAATATCTCCCGATCTGTAGGAATCTGAGAGACAAAACTTATGTCACTTTGAGGGAACGTATATGTCAACTTCATGTCAGAGGCACGTCAATGTATGTCCAAGGGTTTGGAGGATAGATATATTTTAATTTTTCTAGTTTATTCGAAAGTCAATTTTTGAAAAGGCAAATATCTCCCGATCTGTAGGAATCTGAGAACAAACCTGATGTCACTTTGAGGGAACGTATATGTCAACTTCTTGTCAGATTCACGTCAATGTATGTAAAAGGGTTTGGAGTATAGAGACATTTTAATTTTTTGAGATTATTCGAAAGTCAATTTTTCAAAAAAACAAATATCTCCCGCTCTGTAGGAATCTGAGAGACAAAACTTATGTCACTTTGAGGGAACGTATATGTCAACTTCATGTCAGAGTCACGTCAATGTATGTCCAAGGGTTTGGAGGATAAACACATTTTAATTTTTCGAGATTATAGAAAGTCAATTTTTGAAAAGGCAAATATCTCCCGATCTGTAGGAATCTGAGAGACAAAACTTATGTCACTTTGAGGGAACGTATATGTCAACTTCATGTCAGAGTCATGTCAATGTATGTCCAAGGGTTTAGAGGATAAACACATTTTAATTTTTCGAGATTATTCCAAAGTCAATTTTTGAAAAGGCAAATATCTCCCGTTCTGTTGGAATCTGAGAGACAAAACTTATGTCACTTTGAGGTAACGTATATGTCAACTTCATGTCAGAGGCACGTCAATGTATGTCCAAGGGTTTGGATGATAGATATATTTTAATTTTTCTAGTTTATTCGAAAGTCAATTTTTGAAAAGGCAAATATCTCCCGATCTGTAGGAATCTGAGAACAAACCTGATGTCACTTTGAGGGAACGTATATGTCAACTTCTTGTCAGAGTCACGTCAATGTATGTCCAAGGGTTTGGAGGATAAACACATTTTAATTTTTCGAGATTATAGAGAGTCAATTTTTGAAAAGGCAAATATCTCCCGATCTGTAGGAATCTGAGAGACAAAACTTATGTCACTTTGAGGGAACGTATATGTCAACTTCATGTCAGAGGCACGTCAATGTATGTCCAAGGGTTTGGAGGATAGATATATTTTAATTTTTCTAGTTTATTCGAAAGTCAATTTTTGAAAAGGCAAATATCTCCCGATCTGTAGGAATCTGAGAACAAACCTGATGTCACTTTGAGGGAACGTATATGTCAACTTCTTGTCAGATTCACGTCAATGTATGTAAAAGGGTTTGGAGTATAGAGACATTTTAATTTTTTGAGATTATTCGAAAGTCAATTTTTCAAAAAAACAAATATCTCCCGCTCTGTAGGAATCTGAGAGACAAAACTTATGTCACTTTGAGGGAACGTATATGTCAACTTCATGTCAGAGTCACGTCAATGTATGTCCAAGGGTTTGGAGGATAAACACATTTTAATTTTTCGAGATTATAGAAAGTCAATTTTTGAAAAGGCAAATATCTCCCGATCTGTAGGAATCTGAGAGACAAAACTTATGTCACTTTGAGGGAACGTATATGTCAACTTCATGTCAGTCTCACGTCAATGTATGTCCAAGAGTTTGGAGGATAGAGACATTTTAATTTTTCGAGATTATTCGAAAGTCAATTTTTGAAAAGTCAAATATCTCCCAATCTGTTGGAATCTGAGAGACAAAACTTATGTCACTTTGAGGTAACGTATATGTCAACTTTATGTCAGATTCACGTCAATGTATGTCCAAGAGTTTGGAGGATAGAGACATTTTAATTTTTCGAGATTATTCGAAAGTCAATTTTTGAAAAGGCAAATATCTCCCGATCTGTAGGTATCTGAGAGACAAAACTTATGTCACTTTGAGGGAACGTATATGTCAACTCCATGTCAGATTCACGTCAACGTATGTCCAAGGGTTTGGAGGATAGAGGCATTTTAATTATACGAGATTATTCGAAAGTCAATTTCTGAAAAGGCAAATATCTCCCGATCTGTAGGAATCTGAGAGACAAAACTTATGTCACTTTGAGGGAACGTATATGTCAACTACATGTCAGAGTCATGTCAATGTATGTCCAAGGGTTTAAAGGATAAAGACATTTTAATTTTTCGAGATTATTCCAAAGTCAATTTTTGAAAAGGCAAATATATCCCGATCTGTAGGAATCTGAGAGACAACACTTATGTCACTTTGAGGGAACGTATATGTCATAGTCATGTCAGAGTCACGTCAATGTATGTCCAACGGTTTCGAGGATAGAGACATTTTAATTTTTCGAGATTATTCGAAAGTCAATTTTTGAAAAGGCAAATATCTCCCGATCTGTTGGAATCTAAGAGACAAAACTTATGTCACTTTGAGGTAACGTATATGTCAACTTCATGTCAGACTCACGTCAATGTATGTCCAAGAGTTTGGAGGATAGAGACATCTTAATTTTTCGAGATTATTCGAAAGTCAATTTTTGAAAAGGCAAATATCTCCCGATCTGTAGGTATCTGAGAGACAAAACTTATGTCACTTTGAGGGAACGTATATATCAACTTCATGTCAGATTCACGTCAACGTATGTCCAAGGGTTTGGAGGATAGAGGCATTTTAATTTTACGAGATTATTCGAAAGTCAATTTCTAAAAAGGCAAATATCTCCCGATCTGTAGGAATCTGAGAGACAAAACTTATGTCACTTTGAGGGAACGTATATGTCAACTACATGTCAGAGTCATGTCAATGTATGTCCAGGAGTTTAGAGGATAAACACATTTTAAATTTTTCGAGATTATTCCAAAGTCAATTTTTGAAAAGGCAAATATATCCCGATCTGTAGGAATCTGATAGACAACACTTATATCACTTTGAGGGAACGTATATGTCAACTTCATGTCAGAGTCACGTCAATGTATGTCCAAGAGTTTGTAGGATAGAGACATTTTAATTTTTCGAGATTATTCGAAAGTCAATTTTTGAAAAGGCAAATATCTCCCGATCTGTTGGAATCTGAGAGACAAAACTTATGTCACTTTGAGGTAACGTACATGTCAACTTCATGTCAGAGTCACGTCAATGTATGTCCAAGGGTTTGAAGGACAGAGGCATTTTAATTTTTCGAGATTATTCGAAAGTCAATTTTTGAAAAGGCAAATATCTCCCGATCTGTAGGAATCTGAGAGTCAAAACTTATGTCACTTTGAGGGAACGTATATGTGAACTTCATGTCAGAGTCACGTCAATGTATGTCCAAGGGTTTGGAGGATAGAGAGATTTTAATTTTTCGAGATTATTCGAAAGTCAATTTCTGAAAAGGCAAATATCTCCCGATCTGTAGGAACCTGAGAGACGAAACTTATGTCACATTGAGGGAACGTATATGTCAACTTCATGTCAGAGTCACGTCAATGTATGTCCAAGGGTTTGGAGGATAGAGAGATTTTAATTTTTCGAGATTATTCGAAAGTCAATTTTTGAAAAGGCAAATATCTCCCGATCTGTAGGAATCTGAGAGACAAACCTTATGTCACTTTGAGGTAACGTATATGTCAACTTCATGTCAGAGTCTTGTCAATGTATGTCCAAGGGTTTCGAGGATAGAGACATTTTAATTTTTCGAGATTATTCCAAAGTCAATTTCTGAAAAGGCAAATATCTCCCGATCTGTAGGAATCTGAGAGACAAAACTTATGTCACTTTGAGGTAACGTATATGTCAACTTCATGTCAGAATCACGTCAATGTATGTCCAAGGGTTTGGAGGATAGAGACATTTTGATTTTTCGAAATTATTCGAAAGTCAATTTTTTAAAAGGCAAATATCTCCCGATCTGTATGAATCTGAGAGACAACACTTATGTAACTTTGAGGGAACGTATATGTCAACTTCATGTCAGAGTCACGTAAATGTATGTCCAAAGGTTTGGAGGATAGAGATATTTTAATTTTTCGAGATTATTCGAGAGTCAATTTTTGAAAAGGCAAATATCTCCCGATCTGTAGGAATGTGAGAGACAAAACTTATGTCACTTTGAGGGACTGTATATGTCAACTTCATGTCAGAGTCACGTCAATGTATGTCCAAGGGTTTGGAGGATAGAGGCATTTTAATTTTTCGAGATTATTCGAAAGTCAATTTTTGAAAAGGCAATTATCTCCCGATCTGTAGGAATCTGAGAACAAACCTGATGTCACTTTGAGGGAACGTATATGTCAACTTCTTCTCAGAGTCACGTCAATGTATGTCCAAGGGTTTGGAGGATAGAGACATTTAAATTTTTCGAGATTATTTGAAAGTCAATTTTTAAAAGGCAAATATCTCCCGATCAGTAGGAATCTGAAAGACAAAGCTTATGTCACTTTGAGGGAACGTATATGTCAACTTCATGTCAGATTCACGTCAATGTGTGTCCAAGTGTTTGGAGGACAGAGGCATTTTAATTTTGCGAGATTATTCGAAAGTCAATTTCTGAAAAGGCAAATATCTCCCGATCTGTAGGAATCTGAGAGACAAAACGTATGTCACTTTGAGGGAACGTATATGTCAACTTCATGTCAGAGGCACGTCAGTGTATGTCAAAGGGTTTGGAGGATAGATATATTTTAATTTTTCGAGATTATTCGAAAGTCAATTTCTGAAAAGGCAAATATCTCCCGATCTGTAGGAATCTGAGAGACAAAACTTATGTCACTTTGAGGGAACGTATATGTCAACTTCATGTCAGAGTCATGTCAATGTATGTCCAAGGGTTTAGAGGATAAACACATTTTAATTTTTCGAGATTATTCCAAAGTCAATTTTTGAAAAAGCAAATATCTCCCGATCTGTTGGAATCTGAAAGACAAAACTTATGTCACTTTGAGGTAACGTATATGTCAACTTCATGTCAGAGGCACGTCAATGTATGTCAAAGGGTTTGGAGGATAGATATATTTAAATTTTTCGAGATTATTCGAAAGTCAATTTTTGAAAAGGCAAATATCTCCCGATCTGTAGGAATCTGAGAGACAAAACTTATGTCAATTTGAGGGAACGTATATGTCAACTACATGTCAGAGTCATGTCAATGTATGTCCAGGAGTTTAGAGGATAAACACATTTTAAATTTTCGAGATTATTCGAAAGTCAATTTTTGAAAAGGCAAATATCTCCCGATCTGTAGGTATCTGAGAGACAAAACTTATGTCACTTTGAGGGAACGTATATGTCAACTTCATGTCAGATTCACGTCAACGTATGTCCAAGGGTTTGGAGGATAGAGGCATTTTAATTTTACGAGATTATTCGAAAGTCAATTTCTGAAAAGGCAAATATCTCCCGATCTGTAGGAATCTTAGAGACAAAACTTATGTCACTTTGAGGGAACGTATATGTCAACTACATGTCAGAGTCATGTCAATGTATATAAAGGAGTTTAGAGGATAAACACATTTTAATTTTTCGAGATTATTCCAAAGTCAATTTTTGAAAAGGCAAATATATCCCGATCTGTAGGAATCTGAGAGACAACACTTATGTCACTTTGAGGGAACGTATATGTCATAGTCATGTCAGAGTCACGTCAATGTATGTCCAACGGTTTCGAGGATAGAGACATTTTAATTTTTCGAGATTATTCGAAAGTCAATTTTTGAAAAGGCAAATATCTCCCGATCTGTTGGAATCTGAGAGACAAAACTTATGTCACTTTGAGGTAACGTATATGTCAACTTCATGTCAGACTCACGTCAATGTATGTCCAAGAGTTTGGAGGATAGAGACATTTTAATTTTTCGAGATTATTCGAAAGTCAATTTATGAAAAGGCAAATATCTCCCGATCTGTTGGAATCTGAAAGACAAAACTTATGTCACTTTGAGGTAACGTATATGTCAACTTCATGTCAGATTCTTGTAAATGTATGTCCAAGAGTTTGGAGGATAGAGACATCTTAATTTTTCGAGATTATTCGAAAGTCAATTTTTGAAAAGGCAAATATCTCCCGATCTGTAGGTATCTGAGAGACAAAACTTATGTCACTTTGAGGGAACGTATATATCAACTTCATGTCAGATTCACGTCAACGTATGTCCAAGGGTTTGGAGGATAGAGGCATTTTAATTTTACGAGATTATTCGAAAGTCAATTTCTGAAAAGGCAAATATCTCCCGATCTGTAGGAATCTGAGAGACAAAACTTATGTCACTTTGAGGGAACGTATATGTCAACTACATGTCAGAGTCATGTCAATGTATGTCCAGGAGTTTAGAGGATAAACACATTTTAATTTTTCGAGATTATTCCAAAGTCAATTTTTGAAAAGGCAAATATATCCCGATCTGTAGGAATCTGAGAGACAACACTTATATCACTTTGAGGGAACGTATATGTCAACTTCATGTCAGAGTCACGTCAATGTATGTCCAAGAGTTTGGAGGATAGAGACATTTTAATTTTTCGAGATTATTCGAAAGTCAATTTTTGAAAAGGCAAATATCTCCCGATCTGTTGGAATCCGAGAGACAAAACTTATGTCACTTTGAGGTAACGTACATGTCAACTTCATGTCAGAGTCACGTCAATGTATGTCCAAGGGTTTGAAGGACAGAGGCATTTTAATTTTTCGAGATTATTCGAAAGTCAATTTTTGAAAAGGCAAATATCTCCCGATCTGTAGGAATCTGAGAGTCAAAACTTATGTCACTTTGAGGGAACGTATATGTCAACTTCATGTCTGAGTCACGTCAATGTATGTCCAAGGGTTTGGAGGATAGAGAGATTTAAATTTTTCGAGATTATTCGAAAGTCAATTTCTGAAAAGGCAAATATCTCCCGATCTGTAGGAACCTGAGAGACGAAACTTATGTCACATTGAGGGAACGTATATGTCAACTTCATGTCAGAGTCACGTCAATGTATGTCCAAGGGTTTGGAGGATAGAGAGATTTTAATTTTTCGAGATTATTCGAAAGTCAATTTTTGAAAAGGCAAATATCTCCCGATCTGTAGGAATCTGAGAGACAAACCTTATGTCACTTTGAGGTAACGTATATGTCAACTTCATGTCAGAGTCATGTCAATGTATGTCCAAGGGTTTCGAGGATAGAGACATTTTAATTTTTCGAGATTATTCGAAAGTCAATTTCTGAAAAGGCAAATATCTCCAGATCTGTAGGAATCTGAGAGACAAACCTTATGTCACTTTGAGGTAACGTATATGTCAACTTCATGTCAGAGTCATGTCAATGTATGTCCAAGGGTTTCGAGGATAGAGACATTTTAATTTTTCGAGATTATTCGAAAGTCAATTTCTGAAAAGGCAAATATCTCCAGATCTGTAGGAATCTGAGAGACAAACCTTATGTCACTTTGAGGTAACGTATATGTCAACTTCATGTCAGAGTCACGTCAATGTATGTCCAAGGGTTTGGACGATAGAGACATTTTAATTTTTCGAAATTATTCGAAAGTCAATTTTTTAAAAGGCAAATATCTCTCGATCTGTAGGAATCTGAGAGACAAAACTTATGCCAATTTGAGGGAACGTATATGTCAACTTCATGTCACAGTCACGTCAATGTATGTCCAAGGGTTTGGAGGACAGAGGCATTTTAATTTTGCGAGATTATTCGAAAGTCAATTTTTGAAAATTCAAATATCTCCCGATCTGTACGAATCTGAGGGACAAAACTTATGTCACTTTGAGGGAACGTATATGTTAACTTCATGTCAGAGTCACGTCAATGTATGTCCAAGAGTTTGGAGGATAGAGACATTTTAATTTTTCGAGATTATTCGAAAGTCAATTTTTGAAAAGGCAAATATCTCCCGATCTGTAGGAATCTGAGAGACAAAACTTATGTCACTTTGAGGGAACGTATATGTCAACTTCATGTCAGATTCACGTCAATGTATGTCCAAGGGGTTGGAGGATAGAAATATTTTAATTTTTCGAGATTATTTGATAGTCAATTTTTGAAAAGGCAAATATCTCCCGATCTGTAGGAAACTGAGAGACAAACAATATGTTACTTTGGGGGAACGTATATGTCAACTTCATGTCAGATTCACGTCAATGAGTGTCCAAGTGTTTGGAGGACAGAGGCATTTTAATTTTGCGAGATTATTCGAAAGTCAATTTTTGAAAAGGCAAATATCTCCCGATCTGTACTAATCTGAGAGACAATACTTATGTCACTTTGAGGGAACGTATATGTAAACTTCATGTCAGAGTCACGTCAATGTATGTCCAAGGGTTTGGAGGATAGAGGCATTTAAATTTTTCGAGATTATTCGAAAGTCAATTTCTGAAAAGGCAAATATCTCCCGATCTGTAGGAATCTGAGAGACAAAACTTATGTCACTTTGAGGGAACGTATATGTCAACTTCATGTCAGAGTCATGTCAATGTATGTCCAAGGGTTTAGAGGATAAACACATTTTAATTTTTCGAGATTATTCCAAAGTCAATTTTTGAAAAGGCAAATATCTCCCGATCTGTTGGAATCTGAGAGACAAAACTTATGTCACTTTGAGGTAACGTATATGTCAACTTCATGTCAGAGGCACGTCAATGTATGTCCAAGGGTTTGGAGGATAGATATATTTAAATTTTTGAGTTTATTCGAAAGTCAATTTTTGAAAAGGCAAATATCTCCCGATCTGTAGGAATGTGAGAGACAAAACTTATGTCACTTTGAGGGACTGTATATGTCAACTTCATGTCAGAGTCACGTCAATGTATGTCCAAGGGTTTGGAGGATAGAGGCATTTT